>NC_061092.1:54847026-54862026 GCF_015104395.2 Macrobrachium nipponense
TGCGAACCCTGAACTGTCGTTTAGATTTTCCAATGTACATTGCACTACAGCAATGACACTTATACTTATACACAATAGCTGACTGCAGTTCAGTTGGTATCACATCCTTGAACCTGAAGAATTTTTGTAATGTAGATTTAGGGTTAAATATTACTCGAATGTTTACTTGTGGGTAGAATTCATGCAAAAGTTTGGTTAATCTTTTTTTAACATTAAAGGACCTATTTCCAAGAAACGTGATGGGAAAATACATAACTGCTCTGTTGACAGTGACAGTTGTAGGTTTTGGAAGTAATAATTTTTGAAGCTCCTACGTTAATCTCAACAGCTACGCCTTCCCCTTGGTTATCACTGTCAACATTGATAGAGTCTGGTCTCTCAGCCCCACATCATGCCAAGATCAACCTCGCTACCTCTATCACACTTGTTCGAATCCACGAACTCACTCACGTTCGAATCCACGAACTTACTCTCGTTCGAATCCACGAACTTACTCACGTTTGAATCCACGAACTTACTCACGTTCGAATCCACGAACTTACTCACGTTCGAATGCACGAACTTACTCACGTTTGAATCCACGAACAAATTATGACCGTAGTCTACGTCTGTATCTAAACCCGACCTAGTTACTACCATTTCAGGCATTGGAATATTCCTCACAACAGGATTCACATTCTTGGATATAGGTAAGTCATTACCGACAATAATGTCAACGCCTTCGACGGGCAAACTGTCCACAACTGCAAGTTTTACTTTTGACACTATCTGACTTTCTAAATTCAACTTCAACAAAGGACAAAGAACACAAGTGTTAGGAAATCCACCTAGTATGACTTTCTCTTCCATATTGATTTCTGCCCTGTTCGGCACACACTCTCCTCTAATCAGTGAGACAGCGGCACCTGTGTCTCGAAGCAAGACCACTTCTCTCGAATCTACTCCTCCAAGAGAGGAAACTACGCCTTCCGACAGAAATTCACCAAATATTTTTCCTAGTTTCTCTTCAACACCAGCATTCCTACTTGACGAAAGGTTAACTAGAGATACTGGTTTCTTACCGTCCTTCCTTTCTACTACACAACTTCTCGCTAAATGCCCTTTCCATTACATCGGAAACAAGTTAATTCTGAGCCACTAGATGCCACTTTACTCTTACAAACCTTAGACGTATGACCAGGTTTCCGCATGTATAACAGGAATAGTCACTTTTACCGCATTGCTATTACTAGGACTGAAACCTTTACTGCTTTGTACTCTACCAGACGAAGGATAGCTTCGTTTCTTACTAACACTCAAATTATGAGTTAGACTATATTCGTCAGTTAGCCTAGTTGTTCCTGCAAAAGATACTTCTCGCCTATCCTCTATAGCTTAATCTCAGGGGATACGTTATCTTTGAAGTTTTCTAACAACACTACGTTCTTTCAAACTATCAAAATCTTCAACCTTAGCAGAAGTTAACCAATCAAAAAACAGCCTATCTAACTTCTTACCGTATTCTACATACGTAATATTTTCATCCTTTCTCAAATTTCTAAATTTCTTACGGTATGCCTCCGGTTACTATTCTATACCGCGCTAAGAACAGTTTCTTTCACGATATTGTAATTATCACATTCCTCCTTAGACCATGCAACTATACACAGTAAGCGCCCTACCACCTCAAAAACTGGACTGCAAAATATAAAGTCCTCGTTTCTTTAGGAGAACCTACTCGTTCCATTAACTTCTCAAAAAAACACATGAAATATGTCGTAAACATCTTCCTCATCAAACTTTTGCACTAATTTTAGCACTGCACTCATATCTTATGTATCAGCTCCGTTTCCGTTCTCGCCTGACAGACTGTTGCGAGTACTTTCCCTTAACTGAGCAATTTCCAACTCATGCATATGCTCTTTCTCTCTCTCTTCCTGCTGCATTACCAACATTTCTCTCTCTTGCTGCATTTTCATTGCTTCTCTCTCTTTCTCTTGCTGCATCATCATTGTTTCTCTCGCTTGCTGCACTTCTCTCGTCAGCCGCTCTCTCGTTCATCTCTCTCATACTTTTCTCTTTCTTTCTTCTCTACATACTCATGGAGATCATTCCCCTCTATACCTAGTAGCTTACCTGACTCAATAAACTCTTAACCATCTCACTCATTCTGATTTTCTCTATATTTTCTCTGTTTCAAAACCGTTAAAGAATTGATAGCCTAGGCAAGGTCGCCACAATGTTATGGTGTCGAAATATCCTGGTTAAAGGTTGACACAATGTTACGGCCTCTGAGGGAGGTCCGCTTCAGGTTTGATATGAAATAAATAAAAAAAAAATATTTCAACACCAACAGTTGAAACTGGGTATACGAATATAGAAAGAAACACTAACACACAAAGGTTTATTTACAAGCTTAAACAAAGGTAAATGCAGAATGATATCTCCTATTTACATAAAAAAATAAAATCTTACACTGCATGAAACTGGGGAACAGTGAGGCAATTCAAATACTTGCTAGTCAATTTGGCAATTCAGGCAGTGGCTTCTCAAAAGGAAAACGGTGATTGCAGACGTCCTCTTGACTCCGTATTGCAGAAAATAGTCTACTTGTAAGGCGGGAACTCCCCAAAACCTGTAGCAGGACCTTTCCTTCTCTGAAGTCTGCTCGACGTCGCGATAACACGGTAGTCCACTCCTGAAGACGACTAGACCAATATCCAACCAATTCTCGAACAACTCTTCTGATCCTTTGTTGTTCCTTTTTCTCGTATCTCTCACGGATGATCTCTGCTGCTGCTGATCTCTCACTGATAATCTGATATCTCTCTGTGACTAACTGGAGTCTCTCTTTTACGATCTCTCTCTCCAACTCCGACCGTCGTATTTATACGGCACTCAGGGAGCGGAGCCTACGGCGAGCATCACAGACTCCAAGTTTACTAGGACTCCCTAGATGAATCTAGACGAGGTATTGCATCAGAAAACGCGGCGTTTCTCACGTCCCGACGAGTTCCACAACACTCCTGCCGATTCTAGAACCATCATGATAACAGGCACCTCCAACAAAAAGCGCTAACGCCTCCTTGCTGCGAACTTCTCGAAAATGCGTTCTCCTTTCCTTTATCTTTCTTTGCTAGGAAGCAATTACCATCACAGGACACGTACATCGAGAAATGATAGAGAGTTGGGTAGTTTCTTTCTCTACTGTAAACTTAATATTGGGGTGTTGAGCATTTTTTTTTTTCTTTTATTTAAAATATCTAATGTACAATACATTTTTTATTACATTGTTAAGGAGCAATATTAATTTTATTTTTCATATACAGCACTTAATAAATTAAATAGCACTTTTTTTTTTTGTATACAAAAAAATTGTACAAACATTCAGCTCACAATAATTTCCTTACATTTTTAGACAGGAGTCTTCAACCGAGTCACACACAATAATTAATACCCTTCTTGGACAGAATTCGAGCTAACAGACCGTAAATGTTAAGAACAGCATCATACCAAATTGAGGCATCCTTTTCTAAAAAAACATATTCCATATATTTCCTTGAGAAAACCTTACCAAAGTTCTTTTTCTTATATGTATTCCGCAAAACCCATCTATCATAACTAAGTTTTACCCTTAAGATACATTATCAAATCAGACAACGACATCTTTTTCACTTTACCCACCCACATTGCATACAAGTAACCTGTCAATAAAACTAACGCACTATTATCATCTTGTTTCAATTTGCAGTGGAAATTAAACATTAAAATCTTTATAAAGTTATCCGGGCTCATATCACAAATCTCACCCAACACTTTTTGAAATACAACAAAATTGGCTTAATTTGGTTACAAAAATAAAAAATATGCAATATAAATTCTGTTTCACTGCAGTTATCACATAAATCGAGCTTTTAATGTTAAAATCTTCAGTCTGTGGTTGTTGCCAATATCCCGTGAATATATTTGTATATAAATTCTCTCTCCAAAGTACCAATAAAAGGAACATTAATACGTTTCCAAATCAACACCCAATCTAGTTGGGTGTTGAGCATTAATGAATTGTAAAAAGGAGTCGGCGTTAAAATAGAGTTTAAACAAGGCAAAGGTGTTGTCTACATACCTCTTATAAAATAATGGGTGAACTAAGGGGGCAATTGTCAAATACTGTCTCCTCCAGGGAGTTCATGAAAATATTAGCAAAGGTAGAATTGTCTGAAACACTTCTAAAATTTGCTTAAATAAGTGTCTATTAAAACCGTTAAAATAGGCAATCAGGTAATGGAAAAGTTTGCATTATGATCTTGATCGTCTCCTCAACAGGAACATTAGTGAACAGGGACTCAAAGTCGAAACTGACCATAAAAGCTCGGAGTCCTGTATTAGGATATCCTCCTTGAAATCAGCAGCGCTTTTCACGTTAAGCATTATAGGTGAGCTGTTATAACAATGGAAGCAGAGATACTTAGCAGGTTTATAATTGGGCGTGTTTAATGAGGACACTCTAGGTCTGAGTGGTACTCCCTCTTTATGAATCTTAGGAGGCCGTACATGATCCTGGATGTAGACTGTAGAGCCTGTAACAAAAAGGTTTTGGAAGGTGTTTCCTCTAGACATTGTCACGTGTGAGTACTCTGAGGAACCTATTAATTCTGTCTTCTATTTTGGTAATATTTTGTAAATTGGGCTTACCCAATCTTTGGAATCTTGATGTGTCATTGAGAATTGGGTGCATTTTATGAATATAGTCCAGCTTATCTAAATCTACAATTCCCTTACCTTTGTCAGGTCCCACTATAATTATGCTTTCGTCTTCGGCCAATTCCTTCAAAATACGTAAATCCTCCTTCTGAAGAATGGAGCCCATCTTTTTTTCATGTATACCAAAAAGCTGGAAAAGACTAAATTGGAGCTCATATTTCTTCAATATTGCCAGTTTTAATAATATTGTTCTTAGGATCGTGAAATTTAAAATCTACAAATCTTCACTGACGCCTCAGAATTTTACCATGATGCGATTGCAAAATTATTATACACTGAAATAAATTCAAAATATAGAGATTTAAAGAAATTCAAAAAGTTAACTATTAAATACAAATCCATCATACAAGGTTCATTAACGTTAATTGATAATTTTATTCTTACCAAACTGTTTAATAATTCCCTGTTTATTTTTACACAGAACGTGAGACTAGACACAATAGGAAATTATAAGGTTTAGGCCATATCCATTCCTGTTTTTAACAATAATATAAATTCTGTTTTTAATTTGTCCAAGTGGGTTTTATCGAAAAAGGAAGAATTTCTTCTTTCTTTAGGATTGGACTTCTGCCTCCCAAGTTATACCCCAACTTCCAACAGTTTTTCTTACCATTAGAAATTTTGGTCCAGAAAATATCGAAATTGCCTCTTTGTCATAACGCCGAGTACTTGAGGTCTCAGCTATCAGCCTTAGCCCATCAAGCGTATAACAACCTTGAAACCAGATGGGTTCCATTCTTCAGAAGGAGGATTTACGTATTTTGAAGGAATTGTCTAAAGACGGAAGTATAATAATTATAGTGCGACCTGACAAAGGTAAGGGAACTGTAGTTTTAGATAAGCAGGACTATATTCATAAAATGCACTCGATCGTCGTCCACGCAACTGTTTTTAGCATAACTGCCTGTTTGTTTACTCTCCACGTTCGCTTTAGTCATCTTTCGTATGTTTATTTTCACTCAGCCTTTTTAGTCACTTTAACTCTTACCTTGGTAGGTGTTCCTTTCGAGTTCTCGTTTTAATTGTTTCTTTTTGTTAATGTCAAATATTTTGTGTGCTTTTTTAGATGTTTTATGAGTGAGTGATGTTTTAGTGTTCATAGTATATAATTTCCAGCCTTGAGGATGCATCATGTGATGTGAAACGTTCTCGTAATAAACGATGCTTGTGAAAGACATGCCTTTAGCTCTTCAACCTGGATGTTGGTCGGGTCTGCTACCCTTATGATTCTTGTGTGTGTGTATATATATATATATATATATATATATATATATATATATATATATATATATATATATATATATATATATATATATTCTTATAAGCCTTGGTGGCTTGCCGAATTTTACCTAGCTTGCAATACGTTGTAAGTCTACATTCTGTGAATAATTAAAAGTTCGAAAATACCGCTTCATAACCACTCTGAAGGAAAAAAATCTTATTTCAATGAATTTCTTTCACGCCACCATATGTAAAGTTACTTAATCATGCTATTATAATAATCAATTAAACGTGTCGGAATATTTATCGATAAAAAAGAAAGAAATAAGGTGAAGAATTGGGAAAAGAAACTTAGAAATAAGTCAGAGTCATTAACGGCAGAAGCCACAAGACAATTCCAGAACCTGATTTTCAACGTTTACTCCAAAATTCCGCAATATTTCGAACACGACCCCCCCTTACAGTAGGCCTTACAAAGCAGACTGTGTGATACAAAAGGCTCTTTGCAGCGCCTCTTCGACGCTCACTTGGATGCTCTCTGTCCTATACTTTGCGGTTATTTTCTTTTTGCCCCTTCATTCCGGGCTGTTCAACTCCTTTGAGTTTGCTTTGCTTCCAATTTCACATATCATTTGACGAATAAATCCCTCGAGAGAGCCAACTAGAGCTTGAAATTATAATAATTAGAGCCCTGATTCGATCATTACTTACGCAAAAGATCTTTTGTTCCACGAGGTTATGTTCAATGTCAGTTAGGATTCATTAGCATCATGATATGGAATAAATTTATCTTGGGTTTATGTGTATGAGAAAATATCACTGTTAGTAAATGGATCTGTTGTGAGTGTTTATAGCGCTCATCAATATATCAATGATTATTTCAGTGATCGTACATGCCAAAGATTTGTTTTACTGCCTGTAAAATATAAAAGTTGAGTTTCATCTCCTAGTTTTCGCTTTCATTTTCACAAAGGCCAATCTTTAAAATAATCTTTTTTAATTCGTCTTTACGTTTCTCTCTTGTTTCTGCAGACACCAGATAATAGTGGAACTTCACTGGATATCCTTTAGCTAATTAATGATCGTTGGCAAAGAGAGAGGGGGAAGTCCTTCAAACCGTGCATTGTTTGATCAGAGTTTGGAAGTGAAGCCAAACTTCTGCGGATATCGTCAGTCACTTGTTGAAAGGAGTTATGTAACATGACCGTGTTTAAATGCACAATTTATATGTATATATATTATATATATATATATATATATATATATATATATATATATATATATATATATATATAAGACAAAATCCACGAAGGAAAGTGAAACAGTACTGTACCGCTGACAGGCCTTTCGTATTCTCATCCTTTACTAAGCAGACTGATATAAATGTGATAGTAAGTTTACAATGAAAACTAATATCTTAATGACTGATAAGGATTATAAAGGAAAAATATTTACCTGGAGTCCAGCACACCTGAAGAATTAGTAGACCTTCCCAGAACAGGGGTACAATTTACGATGATTTACAAAGCCCAACTGCTCAGAAGTGGGGACAAGACAATTAAAAGGTTATATAGGGAAGTGACTAACTAAACCCTCCCCCAAATGATATAAAAGTACAATTCAATAAATATTATTGTGGTAAATAATTGCAAAAATTATGTGATGAGTAGTTTATCACACACACACACACATACACACACATAAATTTCTGACATACATCAGAATCGAACTCATGTTTTCCAACCGAAAGGCATATATATATATATATATATATATATATATATATATATATATATATATATATATATATATATATATATATATATATATATACTGTGTGTGCGTGCGCCATAATCATTCTTCAGGTGTGAAGGTTAGGTCACAATAATGGACTACCCTTTGATGATTCAGCCGTAAATTAAATATGAATACGCCGATGAATGTTGCAATAGTTGAAATTATGCTGAATATAAATTCCCATCATAAGCAGATAATTACTTATGACTTTTTGGTATTTATTTTTTACTTAACAGTTTCTTATGGTGGTAGGAAGGACTTTAATTTTCAAAGATATCTTGTTTATTGAAATGCTTGGTATTCTCTAAGTTTCATTCCTGCGGCTGTTAAAGTTGTTTAACCATTTGACTGACCTCTCCCCATTGTATTCTTCTAAACCTACGTGGTCTAATAACGATAGAGGAGGAACGAGATTTACTAACAGTACTTCACGAGAAACCAAGTCTTGGTGACCAAGGGGAGCATATTCTTGGTTTCCCATATTAAAGAAGTACTATGCTTCTTATGCATTGCTAAAAGATAATCCCCCGGATCCCAAGTATTTCTCATCATTATGGATACAAGGAAATCATTCTGCCTCGCCATCATCACAGTCTTTATGCTTGGATTGATACGGTGAGTACAAAGCATATTTGGGAGTTATATGTTTATGGTAACTGTATTCAGTCTGTAAAGCCTTGTGTTGCCTCATATAAATAATCCTTCCTCCCTGCCATAATTTAATATTAAGTTTTATTGGATAAGTTTAGCTGAAAGTGTTTTTCTTGTCCTTATTTCAGTGATTTGCCGTTGCACTCTTTCTTGTGGGGCACTTTGTATATTGATTTATTATTATTAACGGATTGGTAAGGACTCTTAAACAGTATAAATCTAAAGTGTTATTTCACTGTTTATAAATCTGACATAGTTTTATATATTTCATTACATTGATAATTTAAGGCTAAACACTTCTTTCAGGATATGTATATTATCCAGACTCTAACCGGGTTTCCGTAGTCTGACGGTTTTTCCGTTCCATAACTGATTGGTTGCTTAGCCCTCGTTTTACTCACAGCAGGTAGTTTATGTAAAGTTATTGTCTCATAGTTTTTACATAAATAGTATACTTAAATTTTTCTATATTATTATTATTAAATAGTGGTATATTCTTCTATGAAATAAAACTCCATAGCATCCTTTGCGAAATGCGACAACAGATTCAATTTTATATGAAGACGTCTTTCTAAGTCTTTGGATGATTTTTTAAAACTTCAAAAAGTTTCCAAGAGTTATTATGCACATTTAACTCCACTCCTCGGGACAACTGTTGGTATTTGCGATCCATCGCCTTGAGATATAGAATCGTATACCTGTTTATTGCTGCCTTGTTCCTTTTGAGGTGCTACACCCAAATTGTTTCATATCGTCTTTCAGAGGGAGACTAGCCCTCAGCGAGTGGTAAGTTGATAATGGCAGTATCTTTTCTCTAAGTTTTATACCGCTCAAGGAAAAGCAGAGAGGGAAAGAGAATGACTTATGAGCTCAGACAAAGAAGAATGTTATTCGGCTTAACGCGAGAAATATAACATCAATCTAGTTTTTCAGCTGAATACCAAATAAGTAATAAAAATAAAAAAGGGGAAAAAAACATCCTATATTCCTTTATTGGATTTGATTCATAAATAAAGGAAATTAAGACTGTGAAATACCAATAAATACACAGTGACACGCACCCACACACACAAGTTTTTAGGCCTCATCTTTGATAGCATGTTAACATGGGACGCTCATCTCAGAAGCCTCAAAGTCAAATGCATGAAGGCCTTAGTTGTTTTAAAAGTCTTAAGTCATATAAAATTGGGGGCTGATAGAAAGAACTTGTTACATGTTTATAAAGCAATGGTTGCTTCAAAATTGGCATATGGGTCAGAAATCTACTCATCAGCAACTACAAGGAGATTAGATACTTTGAATGCAGTTCACCATGGGGGAATTAGAATTGTAAACAGGGGAGCCTTTAGATCCTCCCCCAATATCTTAGTTTATTATGGGATGCAGGTGAACTGCCCTTAGATTTGATAAGAAAATTTGCCCTGTTCCGTTGAAATATTGGTACCGCATAAAGAGAACTCCTGAGTCCCTTAGCCTACAATATTGTTTTTAAAGGCAATTTTTGTATTTATGAAAAATATGCTTCATATCCAAAGCCTTTTGGATACAGGGTAAAATGTGCTTTAGAGGATCTCAATGTAATAAAAGGAAAAATGATTCCAGCAAAATTTTCAAGATTCCCTCCATGGAAGTTGCCCTCTGTGAAATATTGTAAATGGTTTTCTGGTGTCAAGGCAGACTGTTCAGATGATATTCTTAAACAGAAATTCATTTGCCATACTGAAAAACATGATAAATCAAGGCAATTCATTACCGATGGCTCCAAATCCAGTGCAGGCGTTGGGTTTGGAGTGGTATAACCTGACAGTAGTGTTTGTGGTGCATTACCAAGTTGTGCTTCTATTTTTACTGCTGAACATTTTAGCATTTTAACAGCACTAAAGAAAATTGTAACTTTAGAAGGAGATAATTTTACTATTTTTAGTGATTCCAAGAGTGCCTTAGAAGCTCTGGCATCTTTAATCCAGACACCCAATGGTACTGGAAATAACAGAGTGGATGTTTTTATTAAAACAAAAACAGAAGGCAGTTAACTTCTGCTGGGTTCCTTCACATGTTGGCATTGTTGGAAATGAACGAGCTGATAAATGGGCTAATTTAGTACATCTAAAAATCAAGAAGTATAGCAATTCCCTGTTCAGACTACATTCCTGAAAATTAAAAAGAACAATCGAATCAGTTTGGCAATTCTATTGGATAATAGAGAGTAATAATAAAATGAGAGAACTCACTGATGTAATCAACCCCTGTCTTTATATGTTAGAAGACTGTCGGGAAGAGACTGCATTATGCAGGTTACGGATCGGCACACGACGCGGATTACTCATGGGTTTTAATGAACAATGACCCTGAACCATTTTGTGAGGATTGTCTTGTTCCCCTCACTGTAAAGCATTTAATAGTAGAATGTCCCAGCTTAATATCAGCAAGGAACCGTCATTTTAACGTAGTTGGAAGAATGGATCTTAAAATGGATGCCATTATAGGCGGAGATTTTAATGAGGATAGCCTTTTTAGTTACCTTCAAGAAGCAGGTCTTCTTGAAAAAATTTAGGTTAGTTTGGTCAAGATGTTTGAGTTTGTGTATGTGTAAGTATGAGTAAGTGTATATCATTTGCTTTCAAGTTTTTTTACTTCATAAAATTTTTATGTACATAAAGTTGACCTCCAATTGATATATTTTATTACCATATATAAATTTATAACACTTAATATATATTTATTTGACAGAACTCTGTAAAATTTGGAAGTATGTGGGGTGCCAGTGTTGCTTGTACTTTTGTTTACAGTGGTCTGAAATAGGTGTCTAGGTTGGATGGGTATTTCGTGTGTTTTTGGGTTTCAGTAGTTCTCTGACAGATTTTATATACATATTTATAGCATTTTCATTGACTTTTTCCTTAGCAATTCCTTTTAATGATACGGCGTCATAACCTCGTCTTTGCGACGCCAGAAAGAATTAACAAATTAATCAATCAAACCCACGCACACAAAAAACGTATGAAATGGAGTCGATCCATTTTTTTCGCAAAAACGTGACAAGGAATAGAGAGATAAGACCCGCTAGAGGCACCTCATCCAAGACAAAATTGTGTATTTTCAAATAGATGAAAAAAACTTTCAAATAGATGACAAAAATTTGCAATTCATTATTGTGTTATGTATGACCCAACTGCCATATTGAAGGACGAGGGGCCTGTCAGATTTATCCAAGAATATCCATCTTTATCCTAGTCTATCAGTCACTTGGGCTGCCTAATGCCATTATCAATTTGTTGAGCTAATTTTCATGATTCTATTGAGTCTAATTCGTGCTATTCTTTATTGACAGGGTATGTGTTTTGGTAGCTGTTCTCTGTCACGCTGTTCCCACCTTGGGCAAGTGACTCAAGACCAAGGGAGAAGGGCCTATGAACCATTACTAATCCTATGGCCGTAAATTTTGTCCCTTTGATTGTCTTGATTGGTGTAGTGTAAATAAATTACGTTAAGTGTTCCAGTCTATTTTACGCTTCAGTGGAGTACTTAGTCTCACCCTATAAATTTGGTCATTTTCTATGAATATTAACGGGTGCCATACAGTCCCAATTCATTGCTGATTATATGTAACCTAAAAGTTAATATATATATAATATATATATATATATATATATATATAGATATATATATATATATATATATTGTACACACACACACACACACACACACACACACACATATATATATATATATATATATATATATATATATATATATATATATATATATATATTATATATATATATTTGAAAAGGCTGTTGGACCCTTTTGGATTACGTATTACATAGAACTACTATGAGATTCAGGGTCTCTGTAACACGGTTTTTTGGACTTTGCTCCTTGTCAAAGCTCGGATGTAGCTGAAAGTTGACATATGTATATTTTACAATCACACAAATTTTATCAGCATTATCAATAACCTAAATCCCGATAGTTGTAATTTTTATAGAGTAAAAATGATCTAGCCGACGCCATGGCCAATGATTACGAGCCAAGAGTCGAGAAACATTCACTACGTAGGCAAGGTACACAAACAGCTTTTGACTAAAGTTGCCCAGCCCATCCACCAACCAGAAATTCCATCGGCTCTGAAACCCAAAGACTTTTATGAATGGCGGAACAGTATAAATAGATGTGGGAGGGGTAGAATTGCTAGCGTAGTTAATACTACTGTAGCAGTAGTTGCCAGCAAACAGTATAGCAGTTAATAATACATGAATTAAACGTTTAGACCAACTGCTGGGATACCGTTGAGGATCATTTAGCACTTCTTACAACTACTCGAGAATTAATTTTTATAGCCAGAAGTTAAATTTTCTAATCCAACAATGCCCATGGTAGCCTTCAGTGTTATCCTGAATTATAACGAGGCAAAAGTGGGTGGAGCCTCATGAAGTCACCATTCTGACGATAATTATTGGTGAAGGTTTAAAGCCAATATACGGTACCGGCTATTTTTTTTCAGTAAATAGGTAGATAGCCAATAAATAAAAATTGCTTGACATTGGGGAATTAAGCAGTTTATCAAATCATGCTTGCCTACTATGTTTTTGGTAATTACCAACTATTCCCTACATCTTGTCAATCTAATTGTGACCTATAAAGTAGACTGTAATTTCTTTGGAAACTTATTTTGGGAGTTAGACTAATAATAGAAGTGTTTTTGTATTTATTAACATATTTTGTTGGTTTGTTCATTATGACAATTATCAGTGGAGAGGTTTCAGAGTTCATAAAGGTGTACTGCTTTGCTTGTATTTAAGTTTGTATGTCATTCTTGCCAGAGGTTTAGCCTTCGTTACGTATAGCCAATCATCCATCGAGAAAGAGGGAAGAAATGATGTCATAAGTTACGTAACGAGTGCGTTCGAAACCTTTCTCTGAGTAAGTTGGCCCGTCTTCAAAAAAGGTCACTTTTACATTGTAAGTACCAAATTTATTCAACCTACGTAGTGCAGAATACACTCAAAATTTATGTTGATATAATATGCATTCTGAATAAGCGTTTATATTTATGAAAGGCATAGATAAAAAGTTATTGCGAAAAAACCGTGTTACAGAGGCCCTGAATCTCATAGTAGTAATGGATGTACAGAAAACTCATCAATATTCCTGCCCCGGTTCAGTTTTAATCTGGCCACAGCAGTAAAGTTAAACACTCCGATGAATTGCTATTATAGATGAAGCTGTGATTATTTCCTCCCTCTGAGGAATATTTCCCATTAATGAATAATTTCGTTTTAAATATTAGTTTCTCTTTCATATCTTTGCGCGCATCACTAATATGTAGCCTTGAGAAAATTGATAATATAATCAATATGATTAGGGATAAAGGCGAGAAGTTGAAATATCCTAACTCTGCATTAGACAATACATTTTGAGCAAAACAAAAATCTTGTTATGATAACGAAAAAGACTCTTATAACACGGAAAACCTACTTGCACTGCATATATATAATATACAATAATAATTTCAAAGATATTCCGCATTTACTTGGGAATTTTGGAGCCATGTCAAACAACAATACTTCAAGGACTTGCCAGACAATACTAAAAGATGTATATACAAGACTCCACGCAATTCTTATAATAGCTTTTATATTTGTAAAATAAAACAAATACAAAAAACTATAGAAAAGAGGAAAGAGCAGTAAAACAGATACGCAAAACATGCACAAGCGAACAGTGAAGATTTTGTTCATGTTTGTAAAAATAATCATAAAATCAACTTGACGGGAGTAAAAAAGATAGTTTGATTCTCATAATGCAATGGAAAGAAACATCTCTGCATCTGGTTCATGAGGAAAGTTTTTCTAAGAACATGAACATTAGTTCATATAAATTAGTTTCGTATAAAATTAATTCATAAATTTGAAGAGAAATTATACCAGACATTTAAATTTTAAGGGAGGTAGCAGAGAGACGGTAAAATGGGAAGCGGGCTTCCGCTAGATAATCAGATTTGTAAAATGTTGACCTGTCAATAATGACGGCATCATCCTTTCATCATATATATGCCTGAACAGCAAATATATTCTGAAATTGGCAGTCTGAATCACCAACGCCAGAAATGTGTGTAAAATTAGAGGCTGTGTTATAATAAGTTCTAATTTTGATATCTTTATTTGGAGTTTTTAATTTATATTTTGTAATCATATATAAACCTAATTAATTCAGTCTGTAATTGGTGATTCCACGTCAAACTTACGTTTATAAGTTTTAATTTGACAGTGTTGTTGGCCAGTTTGTTCAACTCTTATTAAATTCCCACTATTTTCGATGATGAAAAAGTTCTTTCCCATTACTGAAATTGTCATTTCAATTCGTGTGAAACTATAATCACCGCCACGACCGTTATCATCATCATAATGGCTTCCTGAAGTTTCCTCTTCTAAGATGCGAGATGTTGTTGTGGGAGAAGTTGTGGAGTTCATCTCCAATTTCCCCTTCGTGATCTCATCCCCTTTGAGCTCCTAGGAATTACGGCATTTTGTTTACCCTCATTAATTCATCTTGTTTTCGCCACTTTTCAAACTACCGTGTAACAATTGT
>NC_061092.1:54867026-54873794 GCF_015104395.2 Macrobrachium nipponense
TCATAGAAGACTTGTACGATCATACCTGATCTTCATCATGTAAAACTTCAGAAGAATATACTATTTTTATACCTTGTGTTTTCTACAAGAAGAACCTCACGAACCATGAGTTTAACACATCGTCGTAAAGATAATACCGACTTCGTAAGTGATCTACAAAACCCCAGACACTCCATTGAAGATGGAAGTGCAATACCAACCGACTTAGCGTATAGATTATCGCTAGTCTAACATTACCTCATAGGGCCGCCTTATCATACAAGGCACAAGAACCCTAATAATTTGGTGGCCAGCGGACCAGAAGAACTCTACAACGTCCTACGAAGAAAAAACAGATAATAAATCATGAAGTCAACGACGACGAAAGCAGCAGATTCTTCAAGCAACCTAGTATCATCATTAGTTGAGCGACTTCAGAAAACAACAAGATTCGTCAAGCAACTTAGTATCATCGTTAGTGAATAACTTCAAGAAATAAAACCGACGTGTCCTTTTTCCTACGGCAACGGAAGCTTCGTCTCTCATTAGAATCATTCAAGAAAACATCGTTAGTGAGCGTTTCCGGCACTCCAAGAAACAAACCGAACGCGTCTGCAGCATCGGATCTTTCAAGGGCTCGAATCATCGAAACAACGCGCAACGGGGGAAAACTGAAGCCAAACCAGGTCGTCCGCTAAATAAGAGAAGGAGGACCAAGGCCTGTGTGTCGTTATCGGAACACCGTGACTTCCCACAAAAGCAAGCTAAGTACAATTTTTTAATTCATTTGGAGTAACTTTGAGTGTTTCCTTTACAGGTCGAATTTCGTTATTCCTGTGGCTGAAGTTACGAGACATTCTAATCTTACCTTTTTTACAGAAATTATCTACATCATTGAGATTTCGCTACTGCGAGTTTTTATCTTTGAGTGTCTGTTTCCAGAAGTTCTACTGAAAGAAATATCATAATCATATACTATGTTAATTTTATCATTTTGGGTGATTATTAATCCCTTACGTAACAAATCATATTAAACAGTGAATATGCGTTTACGCAGTGGACGTCTGTATTTATACAGATGCATGGATAGGGTCGTTTAAGCACCGGTAAGAGTGATTAGGACACAAAAAACAAGTGGAACACCCGTACAAATCTATATAAATTAGAGGTAACACTATTTCGGGTCATGACAATAAATGCTCCTTTGCAAAGTCCCGATCGCAGTTTTAGCCTTGAGTTTTTTTAGTTATATAAAATATCGAACCTCAATGACTCAACTCAACTTTGTAAAAATATGGCTGGATTGCAAGGAATAACATGTCTGTAAAAAACTTTCATCAGGCTAAATGCGACTGACCAGGATCCCTCACTATTTCAAATTTTAGCAAAGAATGAAGTACAAACAGTTAATATTGTATGCAGTAGTGATAACTTGTCTTATTAGTAATCGCTCAGTTCCTAATAGTTCGTCATTCATTGCTTTATACGTAACCAGCAACATAATGCTAAAAACACACAATACGTTGCCGATGGTAATAAAGAGAAGGATCCTAATTATTACAAAAAGAAATAGAAACAGTAGCCCGTTCAGAATCAAACAAGCAAACTCGGTGACTGTGTCACCTAGTCAAGCGGTTAAGGTTAGTTTAAATCTGCCGAGTTTTCAAAGCGAAGCAAATTCCACACAATAAAGCGACTCTAGCAGAGTGGGGAAAACGCGATGTTGGTTCATACATACCGATATCTTTTTGAACTAAAAAGGATTTTTCCTATGCATCACACGACAGTATCAAGTAATCAGAGCAGGTTCTAGTAATTTTAATACATTAAGTTATAATAAATACTGGTGGATTAAGCCCGACTGTACGCGCCGTAAAAATTAGAATATATTATTTATTCCTTTAGTACAATTAATTACCAGTATTTACGGACTCACCGTCTGTTGTTCGAACTTCCCTAATGAGAAGTCCGGATAAGCGAGCGTTTACAGATACCTCTATAGTTATAAAAAACGTTGATCTGTATGTAGTGTAATTGTAAGATCCATCTAGGGGTATACAAAAATATTATCTTCATCCTGCAAAATAAGGCGTGTTTATCAAAGGAAAATCCTATAAAACCTTCAAACATATTAAAATCCGTTTGAACAAAAATGAGACAGTTAATCAAATAATAACTTATATAAAGGAACTATACATTTGTCTCATAAATCGTAACATTGTTCAAATGACCCAACAGAATTCTCCCACAACCACAGTCGCACTTTACACGCAAAAATCTCGAGAAGCATGCACCCTCGAATGTCTTAGTGCGTGTAAAAAGACTTTGCTGGGAAATGAAATTTTAATCCTTCCCGACACTCTAAAAGCCCTAAAAGTATACATATCGTGGATACGGAAGTTATAAATATCGCATTTTTTATTGTTGCTAATTTTTAATCACGCCCAACCAGTCATGGATGAATCTCTCTGATAATCTATCTAAAGTAATATCCGTAAAGGCATTCAAGCAGAGGTGATTCAGCAGAAATTTTTTTTTATCTTTTAACCTGAATACCATGGAAGTTTCTCCACTGGCGAGTGATCTCTGGAAAAAAACGGATGTAATTTAACACAAAATACGGTCTAAGGACAAACATAAAGCTATATACGTACCTTCGCATAGACTCTCAATGAAATTTCAAAATAGAGATAAATGACGTAGTTGAAAAATGTTAGTAATAGGAGTCATTAGGAAATCAAATAGCCCATATAAGTTTTCCCTCAAACGTCATGCCATAAAAAGATCGGACTTGGCGTATCTGCGTAGATTTTCTGTCGCTTAACAAGGAAACGACTCCCGATAGTTTCCAGTGCGATGTACCGACGACATCTTATCTCTGATAGGTTAGAATAAATTTTTTTTTCACCAACTGGACGTACTTAAAAGCTTTTACCAGATACCATTACCTAAGTGATTGTACCTCATACACCGTTTTCAGCACACTCAAGGGACATTATCAATTTTACGTATGCCTCCGGCTACGTTGCGCCCCAATTACAATATAGTGTTTGGAGACTTTTAGGGGATAACCAAACAATACATGCCTATATGGATGATCCTTGTAATCTTTTCTAATACCTTAGAAGTACATTCACATAAAGTAGAGCTAGTGCTACAGAGACAAAGACAAATAATCTCAGAGTAAAATATCTAAATGTGAGTTTTTTAAAAACCGAACATGTTTATCTAGGTTTTATGTGTCTGGTCAAGGTCTTAAAAGTAGTCCCATGGTAAGGTGCGGCTATTCATAACTTTACGGTACTTATTAACGTAAAAGGGGGATACAGCACTTTTGCGCTGTAAGTGGGTATTACAATCGTATGTAAATATGTAACTCTTCAATCATGACAGCTCCTTTAACAGATTCTTACGAAGAAGAGCGTAGATTTATTATGGTCTGTAAAAGCATCAACAGGCGTTCGATATCTTAAAGCGGAATAATGCAGCTTACCTAACTTAAAAATCCCTGATTTAAATAAGGAATTTTTTTTTATTGCAACAGACGCCTCAGACCAAGGGTAAGAGGGGTATTACTTCAGTCATATGATAAACAGTTCTTCCCTATAGCTTTTTATTCACGTAAACTAAAGCCCTCTGAAAGTAAATATGCAGTAATAGGCAAGGAAGGGCTAGGTATCTTTAACACTAGTACATTTTAAGTTCATAATCTATGGCTATCCTGATAAAGTCCTTACTGAACATGAGTCCTTTACCGAGTTTTTCAAAGGCTTTAATCACAGTCCAAAAGGAACTCGGTGACAAATGATCATTCAGGTCTTTGGAGCCAAGTTAAGATATCTACCTGGAAAGCAATTATCATAGCTGACGCATTATCCCGCAATCCCGCACCATACAGCAAAGAACCATTAATTGGACTAAAAGATATAGAAACATCCGTGCCTATTGTTAAAACCGTATCTAAACAAGAAATTTCCTTAACCCAAGAGATCGCGAGCATTGAATATCTGGGTCGGAGCGCAGAACTGTTACAAACTGAACAAAAGCAAGAGTCAACAGACATAACCCAAACAACAATAAAACACTTCGAACGGAAACAGAATCAGCAGCAATAAACACAACAATAAACACTTCGAAACGGAAACAGGGTCAGTGGCTAGGCAAAAACAATAAACACTTCGAGCAGAAACCCTAAAGCAAAAGTACATTTTAAAGTATGTGTATCAAAATAATGTAATCAAATGTAATATTATATGTAGGTCTGTGACGAGGAAAACCCGAAGAACACAGCAGATGACTAACGACCAGGTAGTAATAATAATCTCTTTCATACCAATCGTCATAACTGGTTGCATTCCGTCATCCAGGGTTCCCTACTATGTCACAGAAAGCCAAATCACCATTTTACTGGCCTACAATGCTTACAGATATAAAAAGCACATAACTGATTGTAACACGTTCCATGAAGACAAGACACACTACGACACCTGTCATTTTAAAGTTTAAGGGCCTATCCTGTGCCAAATCAATCCTTGAAAGAATATACGTAGAATTATTAACAGAATTACGAGTCTGACAGAGGGAATAAACACTTCTTAGTGTTAATAGTTCCTTGAACACGTTATATAGAATAATAGCACTAAAAACAAAACAACGCAATGGAGTGCGTTAGGAATATTTATGAGTGCTAAATCAGTAAACATGGAATTCAACACATAATAATCTGTGACTCGGGTGGTGTAAATCAATAATAATCTCCTTAACACGTTGTGTGAATTTCCTTTCCGCCATTAAGAAAACCAATAATATATTTTATCACCCAGAGTCAATCGGTTTGGTAGAATAACGGATAATTAAATAGGAAGTGTCAATGTCTTACGAGTTACAACTCGTGATATTGGATCCGACCGGATTATAGCGGTTCTCGCGGTTTTAAATACCTTTATCATTTATATCTTGTATCTATAGAATTGATGCCGCAAGTAGCCTATACGGTACGCCGCTAGAACACTTTTCCACATATTCAAGCCAACCATTAATTTATCAAATATATATATAAAAAATATATAAATAAATAAATAAAAAAAATAAAAAAAAATAAATAAATAGGATACAAGTGGAGTCAATATAATACACTCCGTAAGAAGTCGGAAGGGTTTACAAATTATAATAAAAAAGGAATCACGATAATATCAATAAGCAAAACGTAACCATTAAATATCCAAATATATATGCGTAAAAAGATTTGAACTCTAACTTAACGCTTTAGTATGACAAATAAGCTAAAAGTTCAAACACATATCAAAACCTACTGACATATTGTCTGTCCCGGTGATTTTATATTCGTAGTCAATGAAAAAAAAAAAAAAAAAAAAAAAAAAAAAATTAAATAAATAAATAAATAAATAAAATAATAATAAATAAAATAAATAAAATAAAATAAAAAAAAGAGATTTTAAAAGGTCAGGAAGTCTAGAAGTGAAAATGTTATCTATGGAATAATCCTATATGAATCTTATACAGGGCTAATAATATATATAGAATTTGTATGGAAACCTTTTTCATATAGTTTGAATAAGGAATATTTATTTAACATAATGCCAACATGAAACTAATATATTGTTCAATTTTGGTACTGTTGTTTTTTTTTTTTCAGACATTCTTCTCATTGCGGGTGCCGTATCAGCATTTGTTCCTTTTAACCTCAATATCTGCTTACACAGGCTTCATCTGTGTGCGTCTCTGCTTGCAAAAGCAGATTGACTGGAGAAAGGAATGCTTAGTTCATGAACTTCACATGTGGTTCATAGGTCACATGACAGGCCACATAACATATTCTTATCCGTGTGTGTAATGCAATTAGTTTAAGGACTTGTAATCATTTTAAAACTTAATGAACAATATAAGCAAATAGAATTTCTATAACAACAAAATGAATTAATTTTTTTTTTTCTGAACCTCATAGACATTTAGAAGTATCAAGATATGTATATATGAAATATTTACTTGCAACATTAGCCTATTACAATTCAAGTAAAACATTCATGGGTAAAATGTCACATTTTCTGAAAACCCCAAAGTTTATATAGAAATTAGTTACATAGTGGGTTTTTCGTTGCATCTCCTACCTATTAATAATGTTTATAGTTAACCTCAGACGATGCGCACGAGAAAATTGAATATCGCTAGTCTAAACATTACCTCATAGGGCGCCTTATCATACAAGGCACAAGCCCTAATACATGTAAACTTTACCACTAGATAGTATACCAGTGTTGGTCATCAAATAACTAAGGGTAGCCTACCATTGCCTAACCTTAGCTTAGCAAAGGTAGCCTAACCTGATGTAACCTTCAGGAATGCTGATTTTCTTTTACCTGTCTTCCTCCACAGACTATGAAATACGGATCAAGTCTAAGTTATTCTTACAGGCTAGCCTAACTTTAAACTGCAAAATGCAAATAAATATGTTGAATTATAGGTCAATATGACGGCAACATGTTACATGCTTTATATATGTACCTCCTATACTTGCACTTGAAGCTGTACAAATAGCTTCTATGTCATGTTCAAATGCTTTTATCTAGTTCTCTAAAGTATGTTCAGTGTATGCTTCCCTAAATCCCAACTGTTTGAATATGGAATTAAGGCAGAGTGTAATTACAATATACAGCAATTAAGTAAACGTTTCTTTTATAAGATCTGTGAGTAGCCTCGTAGGTTCAAATAATGGCCTTAAAAATGTGTGGAGGTCATGTAGGAAGCTGTTGTTAATAATATGACATGTGA
>NC_061092.1:54874294-54896794 GCF_015104395.2 Macrobrachium nipponense
TGTGTGTGTTTATATATATATATATAGATATATATATATATATATATATATATATATATATATATATATATATATATATATATATATATATATATATATATATATATATATATATATTCTAATCACAACAAAGTATCAAGTTAAATTTTGATTTACGATAGAGTTGTAAATGCATAAAGGAAAAGAATAAAATATCAAAGATTGAATAAGTAAGGTAAACTAGAAAAACGAATTAAATAAAATGTAGAATAGAGACGAGAAATATGCAGGTAACTCAATCGGATTCAGTTTCAAAAGGGGTCTCGTTCTATCTCTGATCTCTTCACTCTCCGGCAGCCCACAAATCAAGAAAAGGTCCTACCAATGGAGTCCGCATCTGCTGAATACTGAAATAAACCTTTCTCTTTGTCTGTAGGCGCTACCTGTTGAAATTGGGACACGGGTGAGTGAATGCAATAATCTCCTTCCTTTCAGAATGGGAGCTGGAAAGACTGAGAGGAATCAGATGCTTTGTGTGTGATTCCAGGTTTTCTTGGACAGTTGTATAACACATACATACATACACACACACATATATATAATGTGAGGGCGTATATGATTATTTATATTCTTTTTATGCCCGAAGTATTTTTGGCAGACATCCGTTTTCTCAGTATTGTTTTGTCTGCTCTAGTGATGGCATATGGCTACCTTAATCTCGAGTATACAATATCTTTACTTAAAAGGTCACTTATATTATATGAAAGATGTAACATATGTTGTCTTCTGTCCGTTACTGTGTTTTTCTATTATATATTATATATATATATATATATATATATATATATATATATATATATATATATATATATAAATATATATAATATATATGAGGTTTTTGTAGTCCACAGGGGAAAAGAAAAGCTAAAATTCCTTTTTAGGCTCAAACAGTTTCAGCTAAAAAGAAGTTTCAGCTTTTCGTTTCCCCTGTGGACTACAACCATATATATATATATATATATATCATTTATATATATATATATATATATATAATATATATATATATATATATATAGTATATATATGTGTGTGTGTGTGTGTGTGTGTGTATAACTAAATCACAAAAGTTAGGAACATGATAAATCCATACATAAAGTTATATGCCACGAACAGAAAATAACAACGGAGTTTCCGTAAGACTTTTGACGTGTTCAAATGTTCTTTTACTTAGCATCTGCTAAGTAAAAGACGTTTGAACGTCGATAGATCTCCGCGGAAACTCCGTTATTTATTTTCCCTTCGTGGCATATAACTTTTAATTATATATATATATATATATATATATATATATATATATATATATATATATATATATAATATATAATACTATATATATATATATAATATATATATATATATAGATATATATATATATAATATATATATATATATATATATATATAATTAATATAATAAAAAACACAGGTACGGACAGAAGACAAGATCTGTTACATCTTTCATATAATATAAGTGACCTTTTAATTAAAGAAATTGTATACTCTAGATTAAGGTAGCCTTATGCCATCGAAGGAAAATGAAACAATGGAGTAGCTACAAGATCTTTCATCTCAACGTGACATGCCTTAGAAACTGAGTGGACAATGAAGGGTCGTATAAGTGACAGATAGGGGGGATTATAAAGGAAATAGATACCTAGAATCCAACCCACCTGGAGAATTAGTAACCTTTCCAAACAAAACATGAGTACAATTCAAGAGGTTTACAGAAAGACCAAGTCCAACTGCTCAGACACAGGGACAAGACAAATAAGGATTACACAGGGCGGCAACTGACAATATTCTAACTTTTGGTAAACAAAAATCTTTTTTTTTTGCAAGATAAACTCATTCACAAAATATATATTTAACACACATATACAAAGAAAATACCTATAAGAAAACTAATTTGTATTTAAGTCTGTGATTGTATCCTTGAGGTCATTCTTACCCATCTCACAAATACAAAGGTCTAAATGAAACAGACCATGACTACCATTGAAATTACAATGGGAAGTAAGTTGTATAATGGCACATACTAAAATAATAATAAAATCCACGAAAAGTTTTATAGTGTAGGTAACACGGAGCAAGAAACTTCTAAGAACATTCTCAGCTTGCCTTATTTCAACGGTTTTGGAACCATAAAATCATTTAAGGTCAACCTAGTTTTTTTTCTATAATAACACACTAAAAGGAATGTTAAAACATGGCCACAGGGAAAGCAACCACTTAATGTATAAAACTCCATATATGGACTGCACCTCTTCTTATATCGGTCAGTCTAGCAAAGGCTTAGAAGTAAGAATGAAAGAGCATAAATATTCTGTCATACTCCAGTGCAATATTCATTCACTTAATTAAAACAACCACCGAATCAATTGGATTGTCAGTTCAGTATTAACAAGATCAAAAGATGTCTTATCACGAAATCTTTTAGAATTTTCCATTATACATCTTACTTCCCATTGTAATTTCAATGCCAGTCGTGGCTTATTTATGTAACACGCTTAAGAATGATCTCAAAGAAACAATCATAGACTTAAATGCAATTTAATTGCCTTATAGTAGATATTTTCTTTGTATATATATATATATATATATATTATATATATATATATATATATATTATATATATATATATATATATATATATTGTGATTAAGCTCATCTTGTGAAAAGAAAGATTTGTTTACCAAAAGTTTGAATGTGGTCAGTCACCTGCTCTGTATAATCCTTTAATTGTCTTGTCCCTGTGTCTGAGCAGTTGCACTTGATTTTTTTTTTTAATCTCTTAAATTGTACCGGTTTTGTTTGGAGGGTTACTAATTCTCCAAGTGGGTTGGATTCTAGGTATTTATTTCCTTTATAATCCTTATCTATCATTTATACAACCATTTTTTGTCCACTCTGTTTCTAAAGAATGTCTGCTAAGTAAAGGACGTTCAGATTTTCAAAAATAATCTAAACCTTAACTTTCAATTCCACCACATTTTTTCATTATAAAATCTACGAGAAGGCAAATTACAAAAATACAGGAGTGGAATAGCTTTCCAATGTGTCATCTACCACATTTCCACCTTTCACAAATGACTCCAGTTCGATACACACCAATACATTAAGTTAAGAAATTAATGTTGTTTATATATATATATATATATATATATATATATATATATATATATATATATATATATATATATATATATATATATATATATATATATATATATATATGTGTGTGTGTGTGTGTGTGTGTGTGTTTGTGTGTGTGTGTGAGCATACATATTAAAATTAATACAGAGGTTCAAATATTTTACTGTGATTGAAGAACATACTTAAAAAAAAAACACTGAGATAATCGAAGCGTCATATCCGACATACGCTAGTGACTGTCACAATCGACATACTCTCCGTATGGGACAATTGTTACACGGTAGTTTGAAAAGTGGCGAAAACAAGATGAATTAATGAGGGGAAACAAAATGCCGTAATTCCTAGGAGCTCAAAGGGGATGAGATCACGAAGGGGAAATTGGAGATGAACTCCACAACTTCTCCCACAACAACATCTCGCATCTTAGAAGAGGAAACTTCAGGAAGCCATTATGATGATGATAAACGGTCGTGGCGGTGATTATAGTTTCACAGAATTGAAATGACAATTTCAGTAATGGGAAAGAACTTTTTCATCATCGAAAATAGTGGGAATTTAATAAGAGTTGAACAAACTGGCCAACAACACTGTCAAATTAAAACTTATAAACGTAAGTTTGACGTGGAATCACCAATTACAGACTGAATTAATTAGGTTTATATATGATTACAAAATATAAATTAAAAACTCCAAATAAAGATATCAAATTAGACTTTATATAACACAGCCTCTAATTTTACACACATTTCTGGCGTTGGTGATTCAGACTGCCAATTTCAAAATATATTTGCTGTTCAGGCATATATATGATGAAAGGATGATGCCGTCATTATTGACAGGTCAAAATTTTACAAATCTGATTATCTAGCGGAAGCCCGCTTCCCATTTTACCGTCTCTCTGCTACCTCCCTTAAAATTTAAATGTCTGGTATAATTTCTCTTCAAATTTATGAATTAATTTTATACGAACTAATTTATATGAACTAATATTCATGTTCTTAGAAAAACTTTCCTCATGAACCAGATGCAGAGATGTTTCTTTCCATTGCATTATGAGAATCAAACTATCTTTTTTACTCCCGTCAAGTTGATTTTATGATTATTTTTACAAACATTGAACAAAATCTTCACTGTTCGCTTGTGCATGTTTTGCGTATCTGTTTTACTGCTCTTCCTCTTTTCTATAGTTTTTTGTATTTGTTTTATTTTACAAATATAAAAGCTATTATAGGAATTGCGTGGAGTCTTGTATATACATCTTTTAGTATTGTCTGGCAAGTCCTTGAAGTAATTGTTTTATTGTTTGACATGGCTCCAAAATTCCCAAGTAAATGCGGAATATCTTTGAAATTATTATTGTATATTATATATATGCAGTGCAAGTAGGTTTTCCGTGTTATAAGAGTCTTTTTCGTTATCATAACAAAATTTTTGTTTTGCTCAAAATGTATTGTCTAATGCAGAGTTAGGATATTTCAACTTCTCGCCTTTATCCCTAATCATATTGGATTATATTATCAATTTTCTCAAGGCTTACATATTAGTGATGCGCGCAAAGATATGAAAGAGAAACTAATATTTAAAACGAAATTATTCATTAATGGGAAATATTCCTCAGAGGGAGGAAATAATCACAGCTTCATCTATAATAGCAATTCATCGGAGTGTTTAACTTTACTGCTGTGGCCAGATTAAAACTGAACCGGGGCAGGAATATTGATGAGTTTTCTGTACATCCATTACTACTATGAGATTCAGGGCCTCTGTAACACGGTTTTTTCGCAATAACTTTTTATCTATGCCTTTCATAAATATAACGCTTATTCAGAATGCATATTATATCAACACATAAATTTTGAGTGTATTCTGCACTACGTAGGTTGAATAAATTTGGTACTTACAATGTAAAAGTGACCTTTTTTGAAGACGGGCCAACTTACTCAGAGAAAGGTTTCGAACGCACTCGTTACGTAACTTATGACATCATTTCTTCCCTCTTTCTCGATGGATGATTGGCTATACGTAACGAAGGCTAAACCTCTGGCAAGAATGACATACAAACTTAAATACAAGCAAAGCAGTACACCTTTATGAACTCTGAAACCTCTCCACTGATAATTGTCATAATGAACAAACCAACAAAATATGTTAATAAATACAAAAACACTTCTATTATTAGTCTAACTCCCAAAATAAGTTTCCAAAGAAATTACAGTCTACTTTATAGGTCACAATTAGATTGACAAGATGTAGGGAATAGTTGGTAATTACCAAAAACATAGTAGGCAAGCATGATTTGATAACTGCTATATCCAATGTCAAGCAATTTTTATTTATTGGCTATCTACCTATTTACTGAAAAAAAATAGCCGGTACCGTATATTGGCTTTAAACCTTCACCAATAATTATCGTCAGAATGGTGACTTCATGAGGCTCCACCCACTTTTGCCTCGTTATAATTCAGGATAACACTGAAGGCTACCATGGGCATTGTTGGATTAGAAAATTTAACTTCTGGCTATAAAAATTAATTTATCGAGTAGTTGTAAGAAGTGCTAAATGATCCTCAAGGATCCCAGCAGTTGGTCTAAACGTTTAATTCATGTATACTTGGGGGGCTAATACTGTTGCGGCACTACTGCTACAGTGTATTACTACGCTAGCAATGATAACCCCTCCCCACATCTATGTATCGTTCCGCCATTCAAAAGTCTTTGGGTTTCAGAGCCGATGGAATTTCTGTCTGGTGGATGGGGCGGGGCAACATTTAGTCAAAAGCTGTTTGTGTACCTTGCCTACGTAGTGAATGTTTCTCGACTCTTGGCTCGTAATCATTGGCCATGGCGTCGGCTAGATCATTTTTACTCTATAAAAATTACAACTATCGGGTTTAGGTTATTGATAATGCTGATAAAATTTGTGTGTGGTTGTAAAATATACATATGTCAACTTTCAGCTACATCCGATGCTTTGACAAGGAGCAAAGTCCAAAAAACCGTGTTACAGAGACCCTGAATCTCATAGTAGTTCTATGTAATACGTAATCCAAAAAGGTAGCCAATCACCTTTTCCTGTAAATATATATATATATATAATATATATATATATATATATATATATATGTGTGTGTGTGTGTGTGTGTGTGTGTGCATATATAATATATATATATATATATATATATAGTATATACTATATATATATAATATTATATATATAATATATATATATACATATATATAATAATATTAATATATATAAATATAATATTATATATATATATATATAAATAAATATATATATATACTATATATATATCTATATATATATATATATATATATATATATATATATATATATATTAACTTTTAGGTTACATATAATCAGCAATGAATTGGGACTGTATGGCAACCCGTTAATATTCATAGAAAATGACCAAATTTATAGGGTGAGACTAAGTACTCCACTGAAGCGTAAAATAGACTGGAACACTTAACGTAATTTATTTACACTACACCAATCAAGACAATCAAAGGGACAAAATTTACGGCCATAGGATTAGTAATGGTTCATAGGCCCTTCTCCCTTGGTCTTGAGTCACTTGCCCAAGGTGGGAACAGCGTGACAGAGAACAGCTACCAAAACACATACCCTGTCAATAAAGAATAGCACGAATTAGACTCAATAGAATCATGCTCAAATTGATAATGGCATTAGGCAGCCCAAAGTGACTGATAGACTAGGGATAAGATGGATATTCTTGGATAAACTCTGACAGGCCCATCGTCCTTCAATATGGCAGTTGGGTCATACATAACACAATAATGAATTGCAAATTTTTGTCATCTATTTGAAAGTTTTTTCATCTATTTGAAAATACACAATTTTGTCTTGGATGAGGTGCCTCTAGCGGGTCTTATCTCTCTATTCCTTGTCACGTTTTTTGCGAAAAAAATGGATCGACTCCCATTTCATACGTTTTTGTGTGCGTGGGTTTGATTGATTAATTTGTTAATTCTTTCTGGCGTCGCAAAGACGAGGTTATTGACGCCGTATCATTAAAAGGAATTGCAAAGGAAAAAGTCAATGAAAATGCTATAAATATGTATATAAAATCTGTCAGAGAACTACTGAACCCAAAAACACACGAAATACCCATCCAACCTAGACACCTATTTCAGACCAACTGTAAACAAAAGTACAAGCAACACTGGCACCCCACATACTTCCAAATTTTACAGAGTTCTGTCAAAATAAATATATATTAAAAGTGTTATAAATTTATATATGGTAATAAATATATCAATTGGAGGTCAACTTTATGTACATAAAAATTTTATGAAGTAAAAAAACTTGAAAGCAAATGATATACACTTACTCATACTAACACATACACAAACTCAAACATCTTGACCAAACTAACCTAAATTTTTTCAAGAAGACCTGCTTCTTGAAGGTAACTAAAAAGGCTATCCTCATTAAAATCTCCGCCTATAATGGCATCCATTTTAAGATCCATTCTTCCAACTACGTTAAAATGACGGTTCCTTGCTGATATTAAGCTGGGACATTCTACTATTAAATGCTTTACAGTGAGGGGAACAAGACAATCCTCACAAAATGGTTCAGGGTCATTGTTCATTAAAAACCCATGAGTAATCCGCGTGTGGCCGATCCGTAACCTGCATAATGCAGTCTCTTCCCGACAGTCTTCTAACATATAAAGACAGGGGTTGATTACATCAGTGAGTTCTCTCATTTTATTATTACTCTCTATTATCCAATAGAATTGCCAAACTGATTCTATTGTCTTTTTAATTTCAGGAATGTAGTCTGAACAGGGAATTGCTATACTTCTTGGATTTTTAGATGTACCTAAATTAGCCCATTTATCAGCTCGTTCATTTCCAACAATGCCAACATGTGAAGGAACCCAGCAGAAGTTAACTGCCTTCTGTTTTTGTTTTAATAAAAACATCCACTCTGTTATTTCCAGTACCATTGGGTGTCCTGGATTAAAAGATGCCAGAGCTTCTAAGGCACTCTTGGAATCACTAAAAATTGTAAAATTATCTCCTTCTAAAGTTACAATTTTCTTTAGTGCTGTTAAAATGCTAAAATGTTCAGCAGTAAAAATAGAAGCACAACTTGGTAATGCACCACAAACACTACTGTCAGGTTATACCACTCCAAACCCAACGCCTGCACTGGATTTGGAGCCATCGGTAATGAATTGCCTCGATTTATCATGTTTTTCAGTATGGCAAAGGAATTTCTGTTTAAGAATATCATCTGAACAGCCTGCCTTGACACCAGAAAACCATTTACAATATTTCACAGAGGGCAACTTCCATGGAGGGAATCTTGAAAATTTTGCTGGAATCATTTTTCCTTTTATTACATTGAGATCCTCTAAAGCACATTTTACCCTGTATCCAAAAGGCTTTGGATATGAAGCATATTTTTCATAAATACAAAAATTGCCTTTAAAAACAATATTGTAGGCTAAGGACTCAGGAGTTCTCTGTATGCGGTACCAATATTTCAACAGGGCAAATTTTCTTATCAAATCTAAGGGCAGTTCACCTGCATCCACTAATAAACTAGATATTGGGGAGGATCTAAAGGCTCCTGTTACAATTCTAATTCCCCCATGGTGAACTGCATTCAAAGTATCTAATCTCCTTGTAGTTGCTGATGAGTAGATTTCTGACCCATATGCCAATTTTGAAGCAACCATTGCTTTATAAACATGTAACAAGTTCTTTCTATCAGCCCCCAATTTTATATGACTTAAGACTTTTAAAACAACTAAGGCCTTCATGCATTTGACTTTGAGGCTTCTGAGATGAGCGTCCCATGTTAACATGCTATCAAAGATGAGGCCTAAAAACTTGTGTGTGTGGGTGCGTGTCACTGTGTATTTATTGGTATTTCACAGTCTTAATTTCCTTTATTTATGAATCAAATCCAATAAAGGAATATTAGGATGTTTTTTCCCCTTTTTATTACTTATTTGGTATTCAGCTGAAAAACTAGATTGATGTTATATTTCTCGCGTTAAGCCGAATAACATTCTTCTTTGTCTGAGCTCATAAGTCATTCTCTTTCCCTCTCTGCTTTTCCTTGAGCGGTATAAAACTTAGAGAAAAGATACTGCCATTATCAACTTACCACTCGCTGAGGACTTGTCTCCCTCTGAAAGACGATATGAAACAATTTGGGTGTAGCACCTCAAAAGGAACAAGGCAGCAATAAACAGGTATACGATTCTATATCTCAAGGCGATGGATCGCAAATACCAACAGTTGTCCCGAGGAGTGGAGTTAAATGTGCATAATAACTCTTGGAAACTTTTTGAAGTTTTAAAAAAATCATCCAAAGACTTAGAAAGACGTCTTCATATAAAATTGAATCTGTTGTCGCATTTCGCAAAGGATGCTATGGAGTTTTATTTCATAGAAGAATATACCACTATTTAATAATAATAATATAGAAAAATTTAAGTATACTATTTAGTAAAAACTATGAGACAATAAACTTTAACATAAACTACCTGCTGTGAGTAAAACGAGGGCTAAGCAACCAATCAGTTATGGAAGGAAAAACCGTCAGACTACGGAAACCCGGTTAGAGTCTGGATAATATACATATCCTGAAAGAAGTGTTTTAGCCTTAAATTATCAATGTAATGAAATATATAAAACTATGTCAGATTTATAAACAGTGAAATAACACTTTAGATTTAAACAGTTTAAGAGTCCTTACCAATCCGTTAATGATAATAAATCAATATACAAAGTGCCCCACAAGAAAGAGTGCAACGGCAAATCACTAAAATAAGGACAAGAAAAACACTTTCAGCTAAACTTATCCAATAAAACTTAATATTAAATTATGGCAGGGAGGAAGGATTATTTATATGAGGCAACACAAGGCTTTACAGACTGAATACAGTTACCATAAACATAACTTCCCAAAATATGCTTGGTACTCACCGTATCAATCCAAGCATAAAGACTGTGATGATGGCGAAGGCAGAATGATTTCCTTGTATCCATAATGATGAGAAATACTTGGGATCCGGGGGATTATCTTTTAGCAATGCATAAGAAGCATAGTACTTCTTTAATATAAAATGGGAAACCAAGAATATGCTCCCCTTGGTCACCAAAGACTTGGTTTCTCGTGAAGTACTGTTAGTAAATCTCGTTCCTCCTCTATCGTTATTAGACCACGTAGGTTTAGAAGAATACAATGGGGGAGAGGTCAGTCAAATGGTTAAACAACCTTTAACAGCCGCAGGAATGAAACTTAGAGAATACCAAGCATTTCAATAAACAAGATATCTTTGAAAATTAAAAGTCCTTCCTACCACCATAAGAAACTGTTAAGTAAAAAATAAATACCAAAAAGTCATAAGTAATTATCTGCTTATGATGGGAATTTATATTCAGCATAATTTCAACTATTGCAACATTCATCGGCGTATTCATATTTAATTTACGGCTGAATCATCAAAGGGTAGTCCATTAGTGTGACCTAACCTTCACACCTGAAGAATGATTATGGCGCACGCACACACACATATATATATATATATATATATATATATATATATATATATATATATATATATATATATATATATATATATATATGCCTTTCGGTTGGAAAACATGAGTTCGATTCTGATGTATGTCAGAAATTTATGTGTGTGTATGTGTGTGTGTGTGTGATAAACTACTCATCACATAATTTTTGCAATTATTTACCACAATAATATTTATTGAATTGTACTTTTATATCATTTGGGGGAGGGTTTAGTTAGTCACTTCCCTATATAACCTTTTAATTGTCTTGTCCCCACTTCTGAGCAGTTGGGCTTTGTAAATCATCGTAAATTGTACCCCTGTTCTGGGAAGGTCTACTAATTCTTCAGGTGTGCTGGACTCCAGGTAAATATTTTCCTTTATAATCCTTATCAGTCATTGATATTAGTTTTCATTGTAAACTTACTATCACATTTATATCAGTCTGCTTAGTAGAGGATGAGAATACGAAAGGCCTGTCAGCGGTACAGTACTGTTTCACTTTCCTTCGTGGATTTTGTCTTTATATATATATAATATATATATATTATATATATATATATATATATATATATATAATATATATATATATATATATAATATATATGTATATATATTATATATATATATATATATATATATATATATATATATATATATATATATAAAAATATATACATATAAATTGTGCATTTAAACACGGTCATGTTACATAACTCCTTTCAACAAGTGACTGACGATATCCGCAGAAGTTTGGTTTCCCTTCCAAACTCTGATCAAACAATGCACGGTTTGATGGACTTCCCCCTCTCTCTTTGCCAACGATCATTAATTAGCTAAAGGATATCCAGTGAAGTTCCACTATTATCTGGTGTCTGCAGAAACAAGAGAGAAACGTAAAGACGAATTAAAAAAGATTATTTTAAAGATTGGCCTTTGTGAAAATGAAAGCGAAAACTAGGAGATGAAACTCAACTTTTATATTTTACAGGCAGTAAACAAATCTTTGGCATGTACGATCACTGAAATAATCATTGATATATTGATGAGCGTTATAAACACTCACAACAGATCCGTTTACTAACAGTGATATTTTCTCATACACATAAACCCAGGATAAAATTATTATATATCATGATGCTAAGAATCCTAACTGACGTTGAACATAACCTCGTGGAACGAAAGATCTTTTGCGAAATTAATGATCGAATCAGGGCTCTAATTACAAAAATTTCAAGCTCTAATTGGTTCTCTCGAGGGATTTATTCGTCAATGATGTGTGAAATTGGAAGCAAGGCAAACTCAAAGGAGTTGGACAGCCCGGAATGAAAATAACCGCAAAGTATAGGACAGAGAGCATTCAAGTAAGCGTCGAAGAGGCGCTGCAAAGAGCCTTTTGTATCACTCACAGTCTGCTTCGTAAGGCCCACTGTAAGAGGGGGTCGTGTTCGAAATATTGCAAAATTTTGGAGTAAACGTTGAAAATCAGGTTCTGGAATTCTTTTGTGGTTTCTGCCGTTAATGACTCCGACTTATTTCTAACTTTCTTTTCCCCATTGTTCGCCTTATTTCTTTCTTTTTTAATCGATACAAATTCCGACACGTATAATTGATTATTATAATAGCATGATTAAGTAAACTTTACATATGGTGGCGTGAAAGAAATTCATTGAAAATAAGATTTTTTTCCTTCAGAGTGGTTATGAAGCGGTATTTTCGAACTTTAATTATTCACAGAATGCAGACTTACAACGTATTGCAAGCTAGGTAAAATTCGCCAAGCCACCAAGGCTTATAAGAATATATATATATATATATATATATATATATATATAAAAAATATATATATATATATATATATATATATATATATAATATATATATATATATATATATATATATATATATATATATATATATATACACACACACAAGAATCATAAGGGTAGCAGACCCGACCAACATCCAGGTTGAAGAGCTAAAGGCATGTCTTTCACAAGCATCGTTTATTACGAGAACGTTTCACATCACATGATGGCATCCTCAAGGCTGGAAATTATATACTATGAACACTAAAACATCACTCACTCATAAAACATCTAAAAAAGCACACAAAATATTTGACATTAACAAAAAGAAACAATTAAAACGAGAACTCGAAAGGAACACCTACCAACTCACTTCCATAAAAAACATCTAAAAAAGCACACAAAATATTTGGACATTTAAGCAAAAGAAACAATTAAAACGAGACTCGAAAGGAACACCTACCAAGTAAGAGTTAAAGTGACTAAAAGGCTGAGTGAAAATAAACATACGAAAGATGACTAAAGCGAACGTGGAGAGTAAACAAACAGGCAGTTATGCTAAAAAACAGTTTGCGTGGACGACGATCGAGTGCATTTTATGAATATAGTCCTGCTTATCTAAAACTACAGTTCCCTTACCTTTGTCAGGTCGCACTATAATTATTATACTTCCGTCTTTAGACAATTCCTTCAAAATACGTAAATCCTCCTTCTGAAGAATGGAACCCATCTGGTTTCAAGGTTGTTATACGCTTGATGGGCTAAGGCTGATAGCTGAGACCTCAAGTACTCGGCGTTATGACAAAGAGGCAATTTCGATATTTTCTGGACCAAAATTTCTAATGGTAAGAAAAACTGTTGGAAGTTGGGATATAACTTGGGAGGCAGAACTCCAATCCTAAAGAAAGAAGAAATTCTTCCTTTTTCGATAAAACCCACTTGGACAAATTAAAAACAGAATTTATATTATTGTTAAAAACAGGAATGGATATGCCTAAACCTTATAATTTCCTATTGTGTCTAGTCTCCACGTTCTGTGTAAAAATAAACAGGGAATTATTAAACAGTTTGGTAAGAATAAAATTATCAACTAATGTTAATTAACCTTGTATGATGGATTTGTATTTAGTAGTTAACTTCTTGAATTTCTTTAACTCTTTGTAGTTTGAATTTATCTCAGTGTCTAATAATTTTGCAATCGCATCATGGTAAAATTCTGAGCGATGCAGTGAAGATTTGTAGATTTTAAATTTCACGATCCTAAGAACAATATTATTAAACTGGCAATATTGAAGAAATATGAGCTCCAATTTAGTCTTTTCCAGCTTTTTGGTATACATGAAAAAAAGATGGGCTCCATTCTTCAGAAGGAGGATTTACGTATTTTGAAGGAATTGGCCGAAGACGAAAGCATAATTATAGTGGGACCTGACAAAGGTAAGGGAATTGTAGATTTAGATAAGCTGGACTATATTCATAAAATGCACCCAATTCTCAATGACACATCAAGATTCCAAAGATTGGGTAAGCCCAATTTACAAAATATTACCAAAATAGAAGACAGAATTAATAGGTTCCTCAGAGTACTCACACGTGACAATGTCATAGAGGAAAACACCTTCCAAAACCTTTTTGTTACAGGCTCTACAGTCTACATCCAGGATCATGTACGGCCTCCTAAGATTCATAAAGAGGGAGTACCACTCAGACCTAGAGTGTCCTCATTAAACACGCCCAATTATAAACCTGCTAAGTATCTCTGCTTCCATTGTTATAACAGCTCACCTATAATGCTTAACGTGAAAAGCGCTGCTGATTTCAAGGAGGATATCCTAATACAGGACTCCGAGCTTTTTATGGTCAGTTTCGACTTTGAGTCCCTGTTCACTAATGTTCCTGTTGAGGAGACGATCAAGATCATAATGCACAAACTTTTTCCATTACCTGATTGCCTATTTTAACGGTTTTAATAGACACTTATTTAAGCAAATTTTAGAATTGTTTCAGACAATTCTACCTTTGCTAATATTTTCATGAACTCCCTGGAGGAGACAGTATTTGACAATTGCCCCCTTAGTTCACCCATTATTTTATAAGAGGTATGTAGACAACACCTTTGCCTTGTTTAAACTCTATTTTAACGCCGACTCCTTTTTACAATTTATTAATGCTCAACACCCCAATATTAAGTTTACAGTAGAGAAAGAAACTCCCAACTCTCTATCATTTCTCGATGTACGTGTCTGTGATGGTAATTGCTTCCTAGCAAAGAAAGATAAAGGAAAGGAGAACGCATTTTCGAGAAGTTCGGCAGCAAGGAGGCGTTAGCGCTTTTTGTTGGAGGTGCCTGTTATCATGATGGTTCTAGAATCGGCAGGAGTGTTGTGGAACTCGTCGGGACGTGAGAAACGCCGCGTTTTCTGATGCAATACCTCGTCTAGATTCATCTAGGGAGTCCTAGTAAACTTGGGAGTCTGTGATGCTCGCCGTAGGCTCCGCTCCCTGAGTGCCGTATAAATACGACGGTCGGAGTTGGAGAGAGAGATCGTAAAAGAGAGACTCCAGTTAGTCACAGAGAGATATCAGATTATCAGTGAGAGATCAGCAGCAGCAGAGATCATCCGTGAGAGATACGAGAAAAAGGAACCAACAAAGGATCAGAAGAGTTGTTCGAGAATTGGTTGGATATTGGTCTAGTCGTCTTCAGGAGTGGACTACCGTGTTATCGCGACGTCGAGCAGACTTCAGAGAAGGAAAGGTCCTGCTACAGGTTTTGGGGAGTTCCCGCCTTACAAGTAGACTATTTTCTGCAATACGGAGTCAAGAGGACGTCTGCAATCACCGTTTTCCTTTTGAGAAGCCACTGCCTTGAATTGCCAAATTGACTAGCAAGTATTTGAATTGCCTCACTGTTCCCCCAGTTCATGCAGTGTAAGATTTTATTTTTTTTATGTAAATAGGAGATATCATTCTGCATTTACCTTTGTTTGTAAGCTTGTAAATAAACCTTTGTTGTGTTAGTGTTTCTTTCTATATTCGTATACCCAGTTTCAACTGTTGGTGTTGAAATATTTTTTTTTATTTATTTCATATCAAACCTGAAGCGGACCTCCCTCAGAGGCCGTAACATTGTGTCAACCTTTAACCAGGATATTTCGACACCATAACATTGTGGCGACCTTGCCTAGGCTATCAATTCTTTAACGGTTTGAAACAGAGAAAATATAGAAAGAATCAGAATGAGTGAGATGGTTAAAGAGTTTATTGAGTCAGGTAAGCTACTAGGTATAGAGGGGAATGATCTCCATGAGTATGTAGAGAAGAAAGAAAGAGAAAAGTATGAGAGAGATGAGAGAGCGGCTGAGAGAGAAGTGCAGCAAGCGAGAGAAACAATGATGATGCAGCAAGAGAAAGAGAGAGAAGCAATGAAAATGCAGCAAGAGAGAGAAATGTTGGTAATGCAGCAGGAAGAGAGAGAGAAAGAGCATATGCATGAGTTGGAAATTGCTCAGTTAAGGGAAAGTACTCGCAACAGTCTGTCAGGCGAGAACGGAAACGGAGCTGATACATAAGATATGAGTGCAGTGCTAAAATTAGTGCAAAAGTTTGATGAGGAAGATGTTACGACATATTTCATGTGTTTTGAGAAGTTAATGGAACGAGTAGGTTCTCCTAAAGAAACGTGGACTTTATATTTGCAGTCAGTTTTGAGTGGTAGGGCGCTTACTGTGTATAGTTGCATGTCTAAGGAGGAATGTGATAATTACAATATCGTGAAAGAAACTGTTCTTAGCGCGTATAGAATAGTACCGGAGGCATACCGTAAGAAATTTAGAAATTTGAGAAAGGATGAAAATATTACGTATGTAGAATACGGTAAGAAGTTAGATAGGCTGTTTTTTGATTGGTTAACTTCTGCTAAGGTTGAAGATTTTGATAGTTTGAAGAACTTAGTGTTGTTAGAAAACTTCAAAGATAACGTATCCCCTGAGATTAAGCTTTATATAGAGGATAGGCGAGAAGTATCTTTTGCAGGAACAACTAGGCTAACTGACGAATATAGTCTAACTCATAATTTGAGTGTTAGTAAGAAACGAAACTATCCTTCGTCTGGTAGAGTACAAAGCAGTAAAGGTTTCAGTCCTAGTAATAGCAATGCGGTAAAAGTGACTATTCCTGTTATACATGCGGAAAACCTGGTCATACGTCTAAGGTTTGTAAGAGTAAAGTGGCATCTAGTGGCTCAGAATTAACTTGTTTCCGATGTAATGGGAAAGGGCATTTAGCGAGAAGTTGTGTAGTAGAAAGGAAGGACGGTAAGAAACCAGTATCTCTAGTTAACCTTTCGTCAAGTAGGAATGCTGTGTTGAGAGAAACTAGGAAAATATTTGGTGAATTTCTGTCGGAAGGCGTAGTTTCCTCTCTTGGAGGAGTAGATTCGAGAGAAGTGGTCTTGCTTCGAGACACAGGTGCCGCTGTCTCACTGATTAGAGGAGAGTGTGTGCCGAACAGGGCAGAAATCAATATGGAAGAGAAAGTCATACTAGGTGGATTTCATAACACTTGTGTTCTTTGTCCTTTGTTGAAGTTGAATTTAGAAAGTCAGATAGTGTCAAAAGTAAAACTTGCAGTTGTGGACAGTTTGCCCGTCGAAGGCGTTGACATTATTGTCGGTAATGACTTACCTATATCCAAGAATGTGAATCCTGTTGTGAGGAATATTCCAATGCCTGAAATGGTAGTAACTAGGTCGGGTTTAGATACAGATGTAGACTACAGTCATAATTTGTTCGTGGATTCAAACGTGAGTAAGTTCGTGCATTCGAACGTGAGTAAGTTCGTGGATTCGAACGTGAGTAAGTTCGTGGATGCAAACGTGAGTAAGTTCGTGGATTCGAACGAGAGTAAGTTCGTGGATTCGAACGTGAGTGAGTTCGTGGATTCGAACAAGTGTGATAGAGGTAGCGAGGTTGATCTTGGCATGAGTGTGGCTGAGAGACCAGACTCTATCAATGTTGACAGTGATAACCAAGGGGAAGGCGTAGCTGTTGAGATTAACGTAGGAGCTTCAAAAATTATTACTTCCAAAACCTACAACTGTCACTGTCAACAGAGCAGTTATGTATTTTCCCATCACGTTTCTTGGAAATAGGTCCTTTAATGTTAAAAAAAGATTAACCAAACTTTTGCATGAATTCTACCCACAAGTAAACATTCGAGTAATATTTAACCCTAAATCTACATTACAAAAATTCTTCAGGTTCAAGGATGTGATACCAACTGAACTGCAGTCAGCTATTGTGTATAAGTATAAGTGTCATTGCTGTAGTGCAATGTACATTGGAAAATCTAAACGACAGTTCAGGGTTCGCATCTTCGAACATCTCGGAAGATCTGTTTGGACAAATAGGCCATTAAGCAAACCACCATTTAGTGCCATTCGTCAACACTCTGAAGAATATGACCATCCTATCAATGTAGATTCCTTTTCAGTCCTTACTTGCAGAACCAACGCAATGGAGCTCGGAGTGGTTGAGTCTCTATTTACCATAAGAGATAAACCCTCTCTTTGTAATAATGAAAGGTCTGTTGAATTGCTGTGTTTTTAGATTTTTAGATTTTTTCTGCTCTCTTTGACAACAAACAATGTATTTCTCTATATTTTAAGATTTTGCTGCCAGTTTAGGTTATTATGTCTTGTAATTGTGTAATATATTTTATTTTGCTTCGTTAATTTTGATGTAACTTATAGTAATTATGTAATTTTATCTTATTTTGCTTTGTTTTAATGTAAAACTTACATTACGTCATTGATTTTAATTGTAAACTAATTATATTCATCATAGATTGCCCGATGACGGAGGGAAAGTTAATCTCCGAAACTAGTCGCAAATAAGATGCTCTTCAATTCAAGTCCTGGTTTTAATGTTTAATTATATATATAAAATAAATAAATATATATATATTATATATATAAATATATATATATATATATATATATATGTATATATATATATATATATATATATATATATATATATATATATATAATATATATTATATATATGTGTGTGTGTGTGTGTGTGTGTGTGTGTGTGTATATTAATTATGAAAATAGCAATAATGATTAAACAATTATCCTAGACAGATCATTAAAACCTAAGCATTAACGTAAGATTTTATAAAATATATATATATATATATATATATATATATATATATATATATATATATATATATATATATATATATATATATATATACACGCGTATACTTATACATACACACAGGGTGTTTCGAAATTAGAGCCACCCCCCTCTACAGGAGAAACTAAAATTGATAAGGTCAAAAACAAAAGTAATTCAGAACAAGTATTCATTCAAGTTTCTCTATGAATATTTAATATTTTGTGTGGCCTCCATCTGCCTGTACCACAGCCTGCTTTCTTGAGGGGTATGATTTCTGCAAATCACAAAAAAGCTGAGACTCAAAACTCCCATTTCTCTGAGAACTTTGGTTACCTCTCTTTCGCAGGTCGTCGAGGCTTGGTATACCATCATAGTTCACTGTGCGCCCTTCAACATGATCGTTTAAGATACCTCCAATGTTTTTTTTCACACACATTAAGGTCAGGGGAGTTACCTGGAAATTCACTTGACGAGAAGGATTCAATACCGCTGTTTCGAAGCAGCTCCTGTGTCTGAAGAATATTGAAACATGGTACCTTATCATGCAAAAACGTGATTTCTTCAACAGATAACGCATTTTCAGGATCTTTGAGGAAAGGAAATACTCCACCGTTAAGCACAGTCCTTTTTCTTTGATGATCTACATTGTTTACAGAGACGTGAAGGTTTTCTTGGTCTACCCACTGCCTCAGCTATGATGTCTTTTGACTCCTGAGAAAGGACTTCAGGCCTTCCAAGATTCTCACTCTTTTCGAGATGACAGTCGTATGGATTTTTGTTCCAGTTTCTCTTAACAAAGGATTAATTTCTATTAATGTATTTAGCTATCCAGAAACGTGAAACGAAGGCTGCGCCAGCATCCCTGACCTCCCTGAAGATTATATCCCGGATTCGGTCAATCCATCTGATTTCCTCGTAGTCGTTAGCCATGGCTGTATCTAAATCCGTCACTCAGTCTGGAAATAAAGAAATCTAAAATGAAAAAAGCTTAATAGAAACTTAAGATAATGTACTTGGAGATAGGCTATAGCAGAAAACTTCATAGCTCTCCATTTATTCTGTGGAGGGGGGGCCTCTAGTTTCGAAACACCTAGGTTATATATTTGTAAAAATATATACAATGTTTAGAGCTTTCTTCCATCCTTCTTTGGACTTGATCACTAACTAAATGCTTTTAGTTAGTGATCAAGTCCACAGAAGGATGTAAGAAAGCTCAAAACATTGTATACATTTCTACAAATATATTTCGTCTTGTGTAACAAGAATACTACTGTGGATCCTTTTTAAATATATATTTATATATATATATAATATATATATATATATATATATATATAATATATAATATATATATTCTTCATCGCTGGTGGACTAATCCTCGATGAAATAGGTACGGGATACGGAAGGACATGGCACATTACATGATTCTTCATTGCTAGCGACGTTTCGAGACAAAGTCCCATCTTCAGGCTAAAGGCAAGAAATAAATATTACATCAATATAAAACAATTAGGAATGTTAACGTAAAATTATTATAAATTAAAGTATTTCTACGTAAAATTACGAATTAAAAAATCTCAAAGAACGAGTATTACATCAATTTTTATTCACGATTTGAGTGCGAACGTTTTCGTTTGCATTATTTTTTACGAACCTCGACTTAACAGCTTTGCACAATCGGTGGACAATGAATACAGATCTTTCATTTTTTAATAATTTGAATAACTAACCCTGAGATGGATAAGATCTACGATTAATACGTATGATAATTTTTATCACTATATCACTATATAAACTTTACTTGAAATTATAAGCGTACCCTATGTATGCACTGATTCACTTACAAACAAAAAGCATACATCTACCATTCCATAAAAATGTGTTTATTTGAAACTGACAACTTGGAATAACTGAATTAAGTGAGACTTTAGAGCTAAAGGTCTGTAACGCTCAGGCCAAAAGAGCGGAGCAAGAAAGATATACAAAATATATATTTGTTATTATCTTTGATAATGATTTCGTTGCGTTTTAATATTTGGGATTTAAACAATGTATTTTTCTAACACTTGAGCAACGTCATTCATAAACCTTTTTCTACAGGAACCTGTGATGTCTTTCTCATCCTCCAAATGGCTCGAAAATGACTCCGGTCAGAATTGAATAGTCGCAATAAAGATGCTGGGATCGAGTATGAGTTTGATTTGCGACGCTTGTGGAGACGTCTTTTGGGGAACTCATTATCAGTCATCATTGGATCAGGTGTTTTTTTATTCATACAGCTTTTCAAAATTTAGGCATTAAAGAATAAATTAAAATAAACTTCATTTACAAAGAAACATACATCTACCATTCAATAAAAAAAAGTAAAGCAATAAATATAAGAAAGTAGATTATATGAAGAGAAAAGTTAATCATAACTAGAAAACTTGAGAATTTTAATAGTTCTTCACTTCTGCAAACGATGTCGTGTTACTGTCCTCATCAACAGGAAGCCTTTAGCCGGGGATGAGAATAAGATCACGTCTCGTCTATCAGTAAGGAGAATGAATGTATCGCCACCTCTGAAAACTCAGGCGGTTTTTCCCAGAGGAGTCAATCCATAATCGCTTTGCAAACTTCTTTGTTCTTTCACCAGGGCAAGAGCAGGGGGAATTATACCTCGTCTCATCCATTTATCTTTTCGTACATTCTTTCATCTATTTGTTTTGTTTATATTGTAATGGAGTTAACTTATTTGATTAAATTTGTATTTTTGCTGTGCGTTTGACTTCGCACATTAAAGTAAGTTTTTGTTTGTTTTTGTCCAGTTTTGTTTACATATGTCTTTTGAAGGCTGGACTTGGGGACTTTGCCTCCCCCCAAAAGGGTAGTTGTATTTTTAATTGGTACGTCACCCATGTAAGTGTCTTTTTTTTCATGGTTGACAGTGTTTCGGCTGTTTGTCACCTGTTTTGTTTTCATCTCCACTGGTGATGTGGGGACCTTCTGAGTGATGAAACGGCAGTTAACGGCTCCCTATAGAGAGGTTTCCAGCTCCCATATTTTCTGACGGCTTATGGCAGTTTGCACGAATGTTCTGAAGACGCCCTCGACGTTTTGCAGCTAGTGGCATCTTGGAGGTGTTCCTTGCCATCCCCTATGTACAATACTTTTGCTGGCGTCTCTTCTGTTCGTGTAAGGGATCATGTGATGCCCTTAATTTGCAAGGCGTCTACTTCGGGGTTGTGTGATGCCCTTCCTTGCCATACATACTTTTGGAGGCGAACCTCGCCCGTCATTGCCCTTGCCCTGTGTGTTTGTCATAACTATTCTCACCTATAGAGACGACTTGTGTTGGGTGTCTCCTACTTTGTGTCACTACTGGAATTTACCGTTTGAAACGACACTTCGCTGTGTGATACTAAGAGACACGACTTTCTAGTGGAACAGTAGTTAATTGTTGTTAACGGGATTATATTTATTTTTCCATAGTCCTAATGTATATTTATTCAAGTGTGTAATTTAATTAGGTTTAAGGTTAATTTCTTACTTTGTCTCTTACTATCATAACGATTCGTACATCTGTGGTTTCTATCTCCCCCTAGTAACTTTTTCTTTTACTTTAGTGTGCTAGTTAGCCAGGCGAATGTGTTTATGGATTTGTAATCATGAGTTTTTCTTCCCTAAAAGTACAGTTTTCAAGGGATTTCATTGTAATTGTAAAATTTTAGTTGTAATAGATAA
>NC_061092.1:54901794-54929294 GCF_015104395.2 Macrobrachium nipponense
CTTTCAAGGGAAACCCACATTTCAGACAATCCATCATTTCTCTTAGCACCTAAAAGAAGAAAATATAGGTTAAGGTCAAGCGTTTCTCATCGTTTATGTCTTGTAACTTCTTTAGTTTTTAAAATAGACATAGACTTGTTTATACCGTTTAAAAGAAAAAAGGTTGTTCTACAACTTTTGTTTGAAGCATTTTGACATGCAGTCCACCATTTCCAAGGAAAATGTTGTTGAAAATAAAATTATGAATAAAATTTCAATATTATTTTTCCTACACATAAATTTACTTATTTTTGTAAAATAACATAATGATTCCTATAGAAAAACCAATTCTAAACAACTTTTATTTAGTGGTGTTTTTTGATAAAAGTAATATTTCTTGAGATATTTCTATTTTAAGGAAATTCCAATATGGCGGCCATTTTCCAATATGTCGGCTAACGCAAGGGCGGGAGACAGTGGGACTTTTCATATGTTGTTCAGGTCACAATTGTCTATACTTCTGCAAAGTTTCAGCTTTTATCTAATTATTTCCACTCAAAACCCTAAAAGTCCTGGGCTATATAGTGCATCACTAAGCCGTGACCGGAGGCGATGAGGTAAAATCCACAATAATGTATATGATAAAGTATGCGATACATCCAAAATACATGAAGGTAAAAAACAGGGGGCTTTCACGAAAGTTCCCTGGTTTAAGCCTTTTGGTATTTCGGGAAAATACAGTTTCATAAACATTATTGTCGATTTTAACTTAAAACATTTAGTGTCTTGAGGCGATCAAGGATTGAAAAGTATTCTTTTATATGATGAATTTTTTTTTTTTTGAAGGGGGGGTTTTTTTTTTTTTTTTTTTTTTTTTTTTTTTTTTTTTTTTTTTTCTTTTTGGTGGGGATGGTCGGGGGTTCGGTGCGGGAACGGCCAAGGAGAGCATGGAATAGTTAAAAGGTTTAGATGCTGATCATTGCATGTGTAACACCAAGTGGACAGGCTCACCAAATTAGCCATGCTATTCAAGATCTAGGAGATTTTTACCTCGTGTTGGTCAGCTGAAATAGTCATACGCGTAAAGCAACCACTTCCCACATTGAGTACATGGAGATGGGCATTCCTCTCATCAAACGGTGACGCGTCTGATCTCTCCTCCAGGGGCAGGCTTTGGAATTTTTCTCTTCTTTATTCACCATCTCCTCTAGACTTCATCCTTTAGGTGTCCCTTGCTTTCCTCCCCCCCATTCCCCCACCTCCCTTTGTTCCTGCTTTCGTCTTTTCTGGGCTAGATGGGGATGATGTCAGGTTGACTGAACCAATAAATACAAAGGAATTCAAAGCATCAACGACAACAAAAAGTCACAGGCACTAAAACAATTTACTTGCGTCCAAACCTTGAAAAGAAGATATAACGAATTGAAACTGGAATAAAAGCAACATTATTCAAATGAAATATCAAGAAACATTAGAAAAGCTCAGCCAGACACCCATTAAGAATTCATCCACTGGGGGATTTAAAAAACAGCAAATGATATTTCAGGATTTCCGTACAAATGAGAAATCATTCTCAACCATTCGGCGCAATCGAATTTTCTGTGCGTGGTATAATCAGGGCCTTTTAAAATAGATCCATCTTTCAGTGGCCTCGATATAATGCTGTATGAGCCGTGGCCTATGAAACTTGAAACACGACCAAGTGATGACCTAGCCTATATTGCTACCAGACGCACGATTATAGCTCGCTTTAAAATTGAATAAATTAAAAACTTCTGAGGCTAGAGGATTGCAATTTGGTATGTGTATGATAATTGGAGGGGGGATAATTAACTTACCAATTTGCAGTCCCTTATCGTCAGTATTTCTTAAGATCTGAGGGCGGACAGAAAAACCCGGCACAATAATTTTCTTTTCAGAAAACTAAAGTGAGTAGAAACCAAACCAATAAAATCTCGATATGCAATAAAAAGCTACAGGAAAGGACTCAAATGATAAAGCAGTTAATATCAAAGTGGAATAATCAATATAAGGAATCTATAGCGAAGATATAGTGGATGGAAAGAACAAAACCATCAAAAGTAGATGCAAAAGTTAATTAAAAATATCGAGAAACTTTCAACAAGCGGCAATGGTGGAAACATCACCCACACAATTTTCGTTGTGAAACTCACGAAATGGGAAAGTTTAGAGTACAGCGAAATTGGAGCAAAGTTGTTTGAAGACCTTCATGAAATATTCATGAAAATGATATGGCGCAAATGAATGGCGGCTTCAAACTCATTTCACAAGTGCAATGAGAGCAAAGGAAAATGATAATACATTCAACAAGCGCATCTTTCGGCTGGATGATCCAATGAATATTAACCTGGTACTATAAGACTGGAAATTCTCTTTGTCTTCTTCTATCTCTCTCTCGCCCACATTTCTCATATTCCCGCATGACCGGAATAAATTGGATAGCGGGTGCCTTCGACCCCTTCAGTTTTAAGCCTGATCGCATAATAAAGACTTGAATCATGAAATTGTAAGATAAAGACTCAAAATATAATGGAATTGTAAGACTCAAATCAATACTTAGTTGGAATAAGGAAGTCCATTTCATGGGTGACAAAAGCTAAACGATTAATGTATTCTTATAATAGATTTTGGTTTAAATAAAGCAATATTTTTCCCATGTTTGTAATGGTGCTTCAGAACACCATCAAAATATTACTCACAAGGCTATCGTGATAACCTTGTGGGTACAATGCCGTCACTCTACGTCTTGAATTCTTGGGGCCGTGGTTAGAGCGCATGAGCTGACGAATTTCTTATCAACCCAAAAAATTCCCCTTCGTTTAACATATATGAAAATATATTAATTCTGAGGTACAGCAAATTAGATATTACTCTTTCCGAGAGCAATTTTCCTGTGAATCCGTAGTATGACTTATCACAATCCCTATACGAGATTTAATTGACTCCTATATCTTTAGAAATTGGTTTCTGCTGAACGTTGATTAAGAATTGCCCCAATATATTTGGATAAGGGAAGATGAAATGGTTAGGGTAGCCTAAGGTTTGTGTGATGTCTTCGGAAATTCAATCCGGACTGTAAAGGATCATGATTTTCGTTTGTGAAATTTCTTTCGCTAGTGGGTTTGTAACAAATGTTGTTGACGGTCAGGAATTATATATATATATATATAATATAAATTATATATATATATTATTTATATATATATATATATATATATATTATATAGATTATATAATATATATAATTTATATATTATATATTATTTACATATATATATATATTATAATTTAACTATTATATATAATATATATATTATATAATATATATATAATTATATATATAATTATATATATATATATATATATATTATTATATTTATTTAGATTATATATTATATATAATGGGGTATGGGAGTTCCCGGCATTATTTTCATTAGGTAAGCGTGTAGCTCGAACGTTCAGGCAAACTAATACACACAGCCTCTGCTCCTCTCTCTCATTCTCCTCTCGTCTCTTCTCTCCCTCTCTCTCTTCGTCTCGGCAAGCTTCCTCCGTCCTCTTCTCTAAGCGACCCCTCCCTCTCTCTCCTCTTCTCTAACTCCTTTTTCTTCTCCACTCTCAACAGGTAATGAAAATGAGAGAGTTGCATCATAAACCATTAAACATTTATTCAAACAACGAATAAATAATTAATCAAGTCGTTACAGGACTAACTCAAAAAAAAAACAAACAGTAAAATAAAATTCTAATAGTAAATGGTAGTCACCATTAGTCATCAAAAAGTCTGATTTCCACCTCGGGAACTCCCTGTCCCCCATCATTGCCAGAACCGTCTGTTTCAAAGACACAGAACACATCCCGGTAAACGTTACACCATAAGTTAGCAACAAAATCAAAGATCAGATATTATTTAAAAATGTCAAACAGACAACAAGGCGGCTCTTTCGGCTAAAGCTAAATTTAACTCACCCATGCAACCTGTACTATTCGCGACACTCAATTAAAAAACTCCTGGCGAGCACCACGGCCATTTTGCCTTTCGCCTCGAAGAAACTGCCGTCTTATCAAAATCCCCCAGAGACTTGTGTCATGATAATCTTATTTTAACAGAAAAGAGGGGCACACGGCACCTATACGAACACAACAGTTCGTTAACGCCCTCACAATTCTGGCTGCATATTCCAGTTTCACTAAAGGCACCTTTGAGAAGAGTTTCATAAAAACTGTCTACATTGACTTGTCTAACTAAGCAGTTTTACCTCATTGCCACCCATATGAAACATCATTCATTCACGCTTTCTCGGTGGGGTCGTTCGCCTCTCACTCTTTCTCTCACATTTCCATTTAGGACACATTGGCCAATTATAATTATTAATCAAAAACCCTAGGCGTAATTATGGCTCGGCCACTAACCCACGCTAGCCCCCGCCTAGCAAAATAGCTTATGTTAATCTAGAACATATTGGCCCGGCTCAAAATAAAATATAAAGTTAATAACTGCACGTCTCTTGGCATTTAATGAAATAAAGTATAATTACGCTTTGATCTCCCAAATAGCACGTAGAATTTTCTCTCTTTCGGATTCTTGAATATCCCGCTTTGCTTGTCTGCAACTATCTTCCACAGACAGTTAGACTGTGACAAACTGTAGGAAGAACGGAACGGCTCCCTCATTGTAGAAGACTTCTCACGGGCTTCTGCCAGATGCCGCCCCAAAACGACACGCTGGTAGGAATTCTCGCGGAGTCACCATCATTTGGAAAACTCTTCGTAAATCACCACACTACCAAAAACGGCAGCAACCTTCTCATGCACGGCTGGGTGGAACGTCTCTTGCTGGCATTGGGAAATGACTTTGTTTTTGGTATGTGTTAGCTATTGTCCAGTCGAAGTTCATTGGTCCAGAATCTAAGAAAATTAACCCAGAACATGACTACTTCTATCAAAACAATGGAAATCTCAAAAAGTCAGAAGAAATACCTAACTGAAACGTCCTTCCACCAATTAACTCCCTCCAATAATTGAACGACTAACGAATCATAAGTCATTATTCCACAACTCGCAAAGAAAAAAAAACCATCAAGTTCCTCCAACATTCCAATTTCTCCAAACGCACCCACATCAGCACACCACACAAGCTCAGGAAAATCAAATCACAGCCGAACTCCACAGGAATTCTGCACTCACATTTCAACCACTCGAATGTGTTTTCACAAAAAAAAGAAGAAAAAATCGTAATGAGCCCAAGGGAAAAAAAGCAAAGAATCCACTAACACAACACCCAGGACCCAAAAATGTTTCGTTCAAGCTCTGAATATCTAAACAACCCACCCCCAAAAAAAAATTCCAGTAAAAATCATCTCCAATGTTTTAAAGAGCAAAAAAACCCTTTACTGCCATACAATACATTAATTAACAATGAGGACTTTAATGTTCAAACTTCCCTTTTTACGTTAAATAACAACTCCCCGACAAAAATTACATGTCTCCTGGTAAATTACATCTCGCCCGTCCCAAAAAGGAAACTCTATTTAAAAAACTCAGTCCCCAATCATATCTCATCAAGGGAAAAGGATAACAAAATAAGAAAATAAAAAAAAAGGGATAATGCACGAGTAGATTTCCCCACCCCCACATCACGAAAAATACATTAAATACATGTATTAATTTGCCATAACATGCATAACTCCCCCATGTTTTTCCCAATTTCCCAAAAATGTCGCCATGTAAATGTTACCGGAATTTGCCAGAAAGCAAACTCTTGACCCATGAGCCTTTCGTGCAAATGCTATTGGTCAACATTTTCAGATATTGCAAAAGCTACTGAGCTATCATCATCAGAGGAAAGGGAAAAGGATCAGCACACGGCCTTCATCACAATCGCTTGTCAGCAGAAAAATTCACCTGCGCTACACTTGCTCAAACAGCAGGCAGCAAAAAAGAAAAAATTCTAGTCAGACACATAATGTTTGGAAACTTCATGACTCTATAGAAAAAGGGTCCTAACCAGACACAATTTCACAAAATTAACTCCGAGGATATGACTAACTGTGGTTTCAAACAATTTGTCTTCCAAAAAACGATTCGGTTTCTCTCACCATGACACGAGGCCCAATTATATTGCCTCCAAAATAACCACACTTGTGAACATAAAAAATGCCACAACATCCTTCCATTAGGACTCGGGTAATGCAGTAATTGCCCACTCGCCCTCTAAATAGTCACGGAACCAAAGAGAAGAACCACAGAAAATCTTCTCCTTTGGCTCAACAAAAGACAAGAAAAAAACTCGCCCATAACCACAAAAAAAAAAAGTGGGTCACCACCCCCCCAAGATTTAATTTCAAACTCCATACATAATTATGTGGACACTTATATTAACAAGAACACCACGCCGGTTAAAAAAATATTTCCTCCATCTTTGGTTAATAGCCACTCAATCCCCTTATATTTCATTCCAATAGCCACCCCGTGTTAATAAAAATCACCACCCTCCAGGAATAGAGAAATGAAATCAACCTCTCATTTCGGCCAAATACAAAATAAAAGTTTTACCTCTATTTGCCCCAACAACTCCATGTTGGAATAAAACAAGGCTCCAAAAAAATATATCTCCAAAAAAATGTATGCACTCAACGGCAACTAACTCACACCACTCCACAAATATTGCCACATAACTCCAACCAAAAAAGTGTGCTCCATTGCCAATTTTTCCAACAAAGATGGCTGCAAATAATTGAACTAAACATAACTCTCATCCACATTGGCCAAATATCAAAAATGGCCAAAAATATATTCTCCATAATTATTATATCTCAAATTATAACTCCAAAATAATATAATACCTCCGAATTATAACTCCAATTCCTCCAGGAAATAACTCAATGTTATAGTCAAAAACTATAAACTCTCTCCCATTTAGCATAACTGCGTGATAAAGGGCAAAAACTCGGCAAATAAAAAACTGTCTAGAAAATTCTAGAAAAAATCACCAATGTGCCACAAGTTCATTATAACAGAACTCCAAATACAAAGTGTCTTTAGCCAAGGCTTCTCCGATACTGCAACTACGGACATAGCCTACGAAAACTTTAGCCAACCGTTTTCCCTATCTTCTCACAAAGCCTGTCACAAATACAAACTAATCGCATTGGGCAGCAAAAAAACTCACAAATTTCCAGGAACCCAGCCAAATATTCCAGAAAAAAAAAGAAAAAAAAAGGTAGTGGGCCATTACCGAATGCATTTCAAAACAGTGCAAGAAGAAATTCTCCCGTAAGTCTCACTGCAGCATCAAATAGACTGACAACACAAACCACGTTATTCCCCGAACAATGACTTCGAAGTCACGAACTAACGATATTAAAAAATAATTCACACCAACTGGAAGAGAAAAAACAAACTCAAATTAAATTCACCCATGATGAGAAAAAAAACTTGTGTCAGCGGATGGCTAACTTCCAAAAAGGACAAAAGAAAAATCTACGGCATTATTAACTATCCTCCCGTAACTCACTAGATGTCAAGCAATTATCTGCTGAACCTCCATAAAAAAAAATGGAAAACAAAAAAATAATGTGTTTGTTAGGTTCCTCCAAATTCCCCCAAAAAAAAAAGAATTGTTTCACCACCCTTTGATAGTTATTAAAACACCCACGTATTTTTTATATAAAAAAAATCAGTATTCAGAAAAAATATCATTATCAGCAAAATCACCAAAAAAATTGCTATCATCAAAAATCAACCAGTATCAGGTATAAAAAAAAAATTCATCCCCAATGTCAATGCTTGTCCATTCTCCAAGAATTACATCACAAAACTCTAGGGCAATAAAAGTTCAGCAAGATTCAACACAATTCACCAAGATTCAGTCAGGATTCATCAAAGATTTCAGTCAAAGTCTTCCTCGTGAAATGACTGAAATATTCTCCCAAAGCCAAACAAAAAATCAATCAAATAACTAAGACCAACAAATTCTCTTGCCAAAGACCTCAAGGTAAGAGTTGAAATTCAAAATAGCGTTTACCACAGTATTGCTGAAGTCCCTTCGGTTATTACCACCATTTCGCACAGGGGCGCCCACACAATCAACACCATTTTACGGCATCGCGGCAACACCCATTGCCGGCACTATTTTTCAAAGTAATCTCTCAAACACATAAAACAAAAAAAAATAATAATAATCTGTGTCCCTATTATATTTGTGTCCTTCCAAGGCATAAGAAAAAAACATTACACCTATGCAATGGCATTTCAATTCTCTCTTTAATTTCCTTTTTGCTCAATCATCACCAAAGAAAAAAAAAAGTCTCTTTTCCTAATAAAAGAAAAAAAGATTCTACAGGCGTTTTCACCTTCATCAACTAATCAATCAGCTGATGGTTCCTGGCATTGGAATTCGATTGTCACAAAGGGCAAACCCATCCGCCCCCAAAACACCCCGACAAAGAAAAAACAAGGAAAGGGTAACAAAACCCCCCTAACAGAAAAAAAAGAAAAAAAATTTTTTCCTCCCTCCCAATTGAGCAAATTGAAAACTGAAAAGTCCCCCGTAACAAGCGACAGGAACCACTCCTCAGTCAGTTGATACCCACCCCCGAGGGCATGCACCAGTAGTACCCCATCAGTAGTACCCATCTCCCCTTAAAAAGTGTCTTGAGGACCCCCTCCCCCCCTGATGGTATACAAGGTGATACCACCAGTACCCCATTCTCCATGGCAACGTGGCCCTTCTCGCTGCGCGGTAAGCAGAAAATCTGCTGAGCCCGCTTGAAATTCCAGTGGACGCTCTTGTCTCCAAGCCAAAAATATTGCTTATTTCTAAGCACAGTTCACATGTATTAAATAAAACATCTCTATAACGTCCTTCATATTTTAAAACAAAGACGAATAAACAATCTCATTATAAACACGCCGTGAATTAAAGAAAACACGTCACTTCTGTGCTACTATGGGGCGGGCCAAAGAAAAAAAATTTTTCGACCTCTTAAAACCAATCACCCATTCCACTGAAATAATTCTTTAAACAAAAACCCTCCCCTTTGACAAACAATATTTTAACGACTCACCACATCCATAAATGGGAAAAAAATAACTCGGACAATTTCGCGATAATGCACTAATAGCAACAGCCCGCACGGGTTATCACGGGACTGCACTCATCATTGCACACAGAAAGTGCACACTGAGTGCTGCTTGCAACTAGTAAGGCAGACTGCCTGGGCCAAATGCCTGAGTCCAACAAAAATCCTTCCCACTCCCTTCACAGTTAGCGGATAGATATTTCTACATTTTTCCTCACTAAGTAACCTGAAAACTATCAATCCTCTCCAGATTTAACATTCAAAAACATCGCTAAGCCATAATCCCTTATTTATTTCTAACTGGTGCACCTATCCTCATTCATTGGCGTTCCCCAAGGCATAAAAAAAAAAAATTTTATATTATAAACACCCCTTTTTAACCGCTAGCCAGCCAAATCAATGTAATGGGGAGATTCGCCCGCATTATTCATTAGGTTTAACGTGTGTGTTAGCTCGAACGTCAGGCAAACTAATTTTACACCACAGCCTCTCCTCTCTTCTCTCTTTCTCTCATCTCATCGTCTCTCTCTCTTCTCTCCTCGTTCTCTCATTCTCCGGCAACTCCCTCCTCTCTCTCTAAGCCGACCCCCCTCCTCTCTCTCTCCATCCACCTCCTTTCTCTCCACTCTAACAGGGTTAACTGGAAACAAATGAGAGAGTTGCAGCATTGAACAAACAAACATTTATTAACAACGAATAAAATAATTAATCAAGTCTTTACAGACTCAAACTCAAAAAAAACCAACCCAAAGTCAAAAATGTTCTAATAGTTTAATGGTAGTCACCATTAGTTTCATCAAAAGTCTATTTCCATCGGGAACACCCTCCTTCCCCCCCTCATTGCCAGAACCGTCTGTTTTCAAAGACACAGAACACATCCCCGGTAAGTACAACACATAAGTTTAGCATCAAAATCAAAAGATCAGATTATTCCTTAAAAAGTGCAAACAGACAACAAGCCTCTCTTTGGCTAAAGTAATTTAACTGCACCCATGGTCAACAACCGCACTATTTTGCACATCAATAAAAACGTCCCGGCGAGCACCCACTGGCCATCTTGCCTTTCTCTACGAAGGACGCCTCTATTCAAAATCCCCCATCGACTTGTTGGTATTGATACTGCTTTTAACAGAAAGAGGCGCAACTTGCACATACCGAACACACAGTTCGTTTTAACAGGCCTCACAATTCTGGCTGCATCCAGTTTCACAAAGGCACGTTTGAGAAGAGTTCATAAAACTGTTCCGTACCATTGAACTTGTCGAACTAAGCAGTATTTTAACCTCACGGCCACCCCATAGAAACTCATTCGATCAGCTTTCTTTTCGGCGTCATCGCCTCTACTCCTTGTTCTTCACATTTCCAGAGTAGGACACATTTGGCAATATTATTTATTAATCACAAAAACCCTAGGCGTAATAAATATATATATATATATATATATATATATATAAGTTATTATATATTATATATCTATATATATTATATATATTTACAATATATTATATATACATATAATATATATATCTATATAATAATATGTTTACCTATACTATATATAGTAGCTATATATACATCTATATAATATATATAATATTATATATATATATATATAATTATATATAATATTATATATATAGATAGTTTACCTATATTATAGATATTATATATATATATAATTAAATTAATAGAATATAGTATATATTATGTTTACATATATTTATATAGCTATATTAAACATATATATTAATATATGATATATAATATAGTACATAAAATATTAGATATATTAATGTAAACATAATATATAATTAATATATACTTATATATTATATATTATTATATATATATATAATATTCTATATATATATAGATAAATATGTGTGTAAATATATATATACATATATTATATTATATTAATTATATTATTATTATTATTATAATTAGTACTATATTTATATTAGATCTATATATATATATATATATTGGTTCCGGTTTTAACTTTAAAACAACTTTAGATTCAATTTTTTTAACTCCTTGCCACTCTTGTTTTTGGTTGGGAGAGCGGTAGGGGTTTACTTTTGTCATGTTGTGGAGTGACAAAGAAAGTCAGTCAGGTTTGGGAAGCCAGACTGACAGGTTCTCGGTAATGCAGTCGAGAACGAGCAGCTAGCAGCAGTTCTGAAGTATTCACCTAGTTGATGGTGAGGTCTCCCTGATACAGCAGGTGGTGGGCTCACTTGACGTTCAACCCAGCTCCCAAGGGTCCGAATGTGGTAACCCAAAACATGGTTACCAGGGTTTGAAAGAGATATTCTATTCGGTGGCAGTAAAAGTGGCTGTTTGCATAGAACCACTGTTCGTGGTCGGTTACCGTACAGTGTACGATGGTCGCTCCTCGAGGCATCATGGATTGTTGGTTTTCTGGATTTTATTTGATGATTGTTGGAAGAAGCAGTGTGATGGCTCTTGAGTAATTAATGGTGGTTTAATTTCATTTCGTGTATGACAGTTCATTACAAAAGGTTTTTGTATCAGTGTTAAAACAAGTATTAGCTCTTGCATTATTTAGTGAGGAGCAAGAGTATGGCTCCTTTAATATTATTGCCAATTTGAGGATGGGAGGTAAGTGTATGGGCTTCCGGCTCTTTATTTTAGTTTTTATGTTAGTTATGAAAGATTCCGCTTATTTGTTTGTCATTATTGCTGCTTTACTGTGATTTTTTTGGTTAATAAATTCTGCTAAATTGTATTGATCAGTTTACTTTGAACTTCTTGGAGTTAATCTGTATTTGTAATTTTAAAATGTTATCTGAATTTAATTTTGGTAATGAGCTTTTATTTTTGTCCACTGCACTTTCCCAACCCAAACCTTGCTCGCTCATTGTAATTAATTGTAGTAATAATTTCCTGGTATAATTAAAACTAGGCTAGGGTAATTCGATTTTCTTTGTTTTGACACCCCACACCTTTGGTGTTACAGTCCAATCAGCTCCAATTTCCAGTCCCATTTCTTTGTTTAGTTTTTATCTGAACCTTGATTGCTTACCCTTGGAGGAAACGTGGTTCATAACCAGTCTACGTTTCCCTAACACTTCTTATTTCCATCATCTTTACTTGTTTAACCTCCTACTCATTCACCTCCCACTGGTCATCAGGTGGGGCCCCTTGTTAAACCATCTTCATTTGGATTCTTGTGATTTTCCTTGATATTCAGTGAACTTTTGTATAGCCCTTGATGTTTTCATTTGATTACCAAACCTTCCGACCTTTAGTATATTGATTATTTTTCAGCTCTAAATTTTGCACGCATAGAAGATTATTTTGTGGTCCTCACTTCACGGACATTTGAGACTTACAACGTTTGATGCAATAATGAGTTTAGTTTTAAAATCATAAAAACAGGAACTGATAGTAATTGGATCCTAGAACCCAGTCAAAGTTTTTTTTTTACTAAAAAACCAGACTGTCAATTAAAAGAGCCATTATTCCCTAGTGACAAGAACGTCTAAGATAGGGTAATTGATTGTTTCACCCCTCTTTTTCCACGGTAAAATTAATGTTACTATGTTTTAGTATTAAACTAAAAGTTGCTAAAAGCGGAGTCAATAATTCACAGTCATTTTTAAAGTAAGGTCGAACGGTTGTCATCAATATTACCTACCATAAAGAAAGAGGATGGAACCTGAGGTGGGCAGTCATCTTGATTTTGTACTCTCCTCCAGACAGGGGGCGTTTTTTATTACACTCGAACTGACAATTCTTCCACCAAAGAAAGTAAAGTTTTTCCTTTCTGGATGTTTTACGAATAACTGCTTCCCACTGACTTTGTTTTATAAAAGCTCCGTTTGTTTCTTAACAAACAATTCGCTAATATCGCCAAACCCTGGTAAAATACCAAAATTAGCTTTGTTTTTATGCCAAATTCCCGTTTTTACATGATGACTCATTTTCGGAAAAAGTTTGCACAAAATTTTTCATAAAGATCTTATGGGGTGCCATTAATCTAAATTAAAATTTTCCAAATAAACCCACTAACATAATCGGTTCCTTTTTTGGACATAAAAGATCGATTTGGACCCTCTTTTGATCCTCCAAACGTGGTATTATTAAGTATACGTTGCCATAAGTGTGAACTCTGGGGACATATGTTCGAATCCACGAGGAGGTTATTGTCGGGTACACAATCGACTCTCATCGCGGGGATTAAGTTTCTGTACTGGCTGTAGGTCTCTCCAATCCCGAATCCCGAACCTTTAATTTAATGTAAAAACCATTCAACCTAACTGTAATTTATATAATACAAAGAAACCGAACCCCATTTTTCGAGAATCAGTAGGCCCAAACAAGATATGGCGATATGAACTACCTATCCGTTAGAACTCTTATTATTTATTTTTAAACAACTGGTTCCCCAGTTAATTACACCAGACCTTCCTCGACACCCAACTGTACCTGAAGCTAACTTTGATTTATTAAGTTGTCATTCTGTCCGTCTTGCCTTCTCTGCATAAGTGGTTGGGTTTACGCGTTCTTTGGTCTTTTTTTTTTGTTTTTTTTTTTTAATTGTGTTTGTAATTCATAAATGTGGAATTTTAGAGTATTTTTTTCCATTCAATTTTAAAGTAATTTTAAAGTTAATTTTTATTTATTGTCTAAACAGATTCCCTGGAAGATGTAATAATGATATTACGAAACGTAGCGGAAATAAAGAATTAAAAAAGTTGATTACATTGTTTCCAATGGACCAACCTTTCACGCTGATGTGTGTTGTGGGGTGTGTGTGTATATATATATATATATATATATATATATATATATAATATATATATATATATATATATATATATATATATATATATATATATATATATATATATATATATATATATATATATATATATATATATATATATATATATATATATATATATATATATATATATATATATTACATACATTTACGTAAAAAATTCAAAAAATTAACACGATGGTATGAGGTATGACATTTCTTGTCTAGAGAATGATGGTTGGTTATGATCAAGCCAGAAGGGCCCCTTGTCTTAAGGGTGGTAAGAAGTCGAAGGGGTCATGATACCTGAAGTGGACCTCTGGGCTATCCCACCAGACGGATACTATAATCAAGGAATTGGCTCATATACCGCCACCACTTATCGAAGTTTCTCAGCTGAGTTTTCACTTGCTGAACCTTAGTCCTTCAGGGGCCTTATTGTGGTTATGACGCTGTACTCAAATGTAAAGGTGACCAGAAGTATTCAGGAATATTTTAGAATCACTCACCTCAATCACACAACAGACCTGATAGCTGCACAAGAATAACAATGAATTCTTTTGTTTTTGCCCCTACATGTGATGAAATATTCAAATGAAGAGTCCGTTCCTTTGGTCGAGTTTGTCGTAAATATGCTTTAAAATTATTGATATGCGATATTTAAAAAGTAGAGATATAACTTTCGCACAGAGTCAGTTTTTAGTAATTTTAATCTTATGCACAAAAAGAAATCGTGAGAAAGACTTAACAAAGGCCTCCGGGACATTTCCAGGTCAGTATGACCGACGGGTGATAGTAGGTTTCAGGTCAGTGAACTTTTGTGACTATATTAGACCCAGAATATCAGGTTCTTTAGGCATAATTTCAATATCATTATTATGTACCATCACATCAATCGTTAACAATAAGATACTCGCTGCTGTTCTTCAGTGCCTCTACATTCGTCATTAAAGATTAATTCTTGTCAGTGTTTCCAGTTATGTTTTGGGTGGAAGTTCCAATATAAATCATTAATTTTTCTTAGTTAGTGGTTATGTTTGCAAGACTCATTGGCAACTTAACCTCTGCAATTCCTTTCTTTGAGCTTAGTTCCATCATAACAGAGTTTATAGTACTTGACCTTTGTTTGTTCCGAGTCTGAAACTGCCTAATCTATTGCCTTTAGATGCACTTGGCGCGAAGCTTGACGCCATCTTCATTCAGTAATAAAACTTCGCACATACAAAGGAATCTAAAAGGTTCATGAACGCTAGATCATAAATTAAAAAAAAGGGCAGTTCCATCCTTCCTAAGCGACACAATATATCCGCTGTTTTTATTTGCGAGCAAAAGTAAGGTCACAGTAGTCGGCCTAAATCGCCCATTCCTATTATTTCCATCAATTAGCAACGTTTGTTTTTGAAATGGAATTTAAGAATTTTTCCAATTTGTTCATTTTTATCGTAGGTGAATGGTTTTGGGAAAGCATTTTCGTTATTGCAATTTTTATCTCTCTCTCTCTCTCTCTCTCTCTCTCTCTCTCTCTCTCTCTCTTCTACTATATGACCGGCACACATTTAAATTTTTGCCACCTTTTAGGAGGAACTGTCATTATCGCTACAATGTCACTGATTAACGTTTTAATCCCATGTCTTGTGGACAGATACCGGGTAGAAGAAGAAAAAAAAAAAAAAAAAGAGATAAACATTCGAAGTCATTATCAATGTTTACCAAATTGACGAATTGGGACGAAGTGTCGAATCTTAGGTCCTTGATGAAGGAAGCACCGGAATAATTGGAGGGAGAGGGAGAAGGATTGAAATGTAAGCGATAAAAAAAGAATGAATGAGACGAATAATAAAAGATGTGAATCGAGAAGAGTGGTATGAATAAGAAGGGACAAAGGAGATGGTGGGCATGAGAATAAGGAATTTACAAAAAGAAAGCTTTAGGAATAAATAGGAAGGGGAATGAAGCAGAAAAATAGTAGGAAGCGAGAGACAGAGTGAGAGAGAGAGAGAGCGAAGCGGAGTAATAGCGTGAAAGAAAGCGGCAAAAAAAAAAAAAAAACAAAAAAAAAAAAAAAAAGTCAAGGAACTCCGTGACGAGAAAGGCATAACAGCGGATATATGGTAATTGAGGGCGAATCGATGTTGGTGAAAAAGAGTAATAAGCTATAAAATATAATGAATATCTCAGCAATATGAAACAAAAACAGAAAAACATATAAAAAAGAGAATAGAGACAGAGGAGACCAAAGAAAAGGAATTTGAGTTTCAAAGAAGCATTTCTTCTGATATCCGTCGTCATGATTTCCCAAAATATAAAATGAGAGAAGCATAAAAAGTTAATTCTGCATCTCCTGGAAACTGAGAGAATTCTGTTTCTTTGATTCATAGTTTTTACCTTGTAAACGCTGGATAATGAGGAGGAAATACAAAGTTCTCCCTTCTGGAACAAAGGCGGAGAGCGCTGTTGGATAGTGGTTGTTTAATGCCCTTCATAGTATATAGACAAACAACACAGAGGAAATATAGGAAAATGTTTAAAGTAGTCAAGAGGAAAGGAAGAGCAAAGCAAATAAAAGTATAAAAAGATGGACGAGGTTAAAAAAAGAATCAGTATATCTTAGTTTAACCAGACCACTGAGCTGATTAACAGCTCTCCTAGGGTGACTGACCGAAGGATTAGATTTTTATTTACGTGGCTAGGAACCAATTGGACTTACCTTACAGGACCTTACATCTTGTTCGGGTTGCCCCAGGTCCTCAGTGTGAGGCACCTCTAATGTCTACCAGAGAGTTGCTAGTACATCTTCCGGTATATTTTGCATCTTCCAATCTTGGATGGTCTGGGATGCAGTTTAGATATTTGTCGAGCTTATTCTTAAACACATCTACGCTCACTCCTGATATATTCCTCAGATGAGCTGGCAACGCATTGAATAGACGCTGCATTATCGATGCTGGTGCGTAGTGGATTAATGTCCTGTGTGCTTTCCTTATTTTTCCTGGTATATTTTTGGGCACTATTAATCTACCTCTGCTTGCTCTTTCTGATATTTTTAGTTCCATGTATTTTCTGCTATTTCCTTCTATCAGTTTCCATGCCTGAATTATCATGTAGCGCTTCTTTCTCCTTTCCAGACTATATAATTTTAAGAATTGTAGTCTTTCCCAGTAGTCTAGGTCCTTAACTTCTTCTATTCTAGCTGTAAAGGACCTTTGTACACTCTCTATTTGTGCAATATCCTTTTGATAGTGTGGGTACCATATCATATTGCAATATTCAAGTGGACTACGAACATATGTTTTATAAAGCATAATCATGTGTTCAGCTTTTCCTTGTTTTGAAGTGCCGTAACAACATTCCCATTTTTGCTTTACATTTTGCCAACAGAGTTGCTATTTGATCATTGCATAACATTGTTTCCTATTCATCATCACACCAAGGTCTTTAACTGCTTCCTTATTTGTGATGGTCTCATTATTAGGTCCCTTATATGCATATAGCTTTTCTTTCTCTGTCTCCATAATTTATTGATTCAAATTTATCAGAGTTAAATACCATCCTATTTACCTCTGCCCAATCATATCTTGTTAAGGTCTCTTTGTAGAGCGTTCCTATCTTCATCACAAGTAATTTCTCTACTTATCTTGTGTCATCTGCGAAACTACTCACTACCGAATCCTTAACATTATTGTCTATGTCTTCAATCATAATAACAAACAGTATGCAGCTAACACCGTACCTTGCGGCACACCGGATATTACCTTGGCTTCATCCGATTTCTCGTCGTTTGCATAACTATCTGTTTTCTGTTGTGTAAAAATTCTTTTAACCATCTTCCTTCTTTATCCACGATATTGTGTTTTCTAATTTTCTTCGCTAGTATATTATGGTCTACTTTATCAAAAGCTTTTGCAAAGTCTAAATAAACCACATCTGTTTCATTTCGCTTTTCATATTTTTGAATATGTTTTCACGGTGGACTAACAGTTTTGGGTTGTGTACTTTTTCCGGGTACGAACCATGTTGTCCTTTATTAAACAAATTATTTTTTATTAAATGTTTCATTAATATTTTTCTTCATTACCCTTTCATACACTTTCATTTATATGTGATGTTAGACTCACAGGGCCTATAATACTTGCCTCTAGTCTTGATCCACTTTTGAAAGTAGGGGTAATATACGCTAATTTGTGCTCATCATATATCTTGCCTGTATCTACCACTTTGTCTAATATATTGCAAGTGGTTTGCGATAGAATGAACTACTTTCTTTAACAAAATAGCAGGAATTCCATCAGGCCCTGCAGCAGCTCCATTTTAATTTCATTAATAGCCTGCCACATATCAGCTTCATTAATATCTATGTCAGCTAAATATTCACTATTTTCATCCCTTACTTCTATATCATTATCTTCATTATCTATTCTAGGGGTGAATTCTCTCTTATTAATCGTTCTGCGAGTATGTTGCAAATTTTCCTTTTTTTCATTCGTTAACTCATTCAATTCTCAGAGGGCCTATTTCTATTCTTCTTTTATTCCTCTTCTTCGCATATGAGTATAATAGTTTGGGTTTTGCTTGATATTTAATAGGGTTTTTTTTTTTCTTCCAAGTCCCGTTTTTCATTTTCTTTTGATTGTATAATCTTTTTTTTCTGCATTTTCTATCTTACTTTTTAGTTCTATAACTTTCCCATTGCATTTTTTTCTTCTTTTGCAAGACCTTTTTTCCACTTTCTGATTTTCTGGAACAAGATTCTTCTGTCTCTTGGTATGCATGATGATGTTTACTTTTCTTCTTCGGTATATATTTTTCCACTATTATCTCCAATATTTTTATATAATATCTCCGTATTTACCCTTATGTCATCACTTACGAAAATGTTATCCCAATCTTTGTTTAATTCTTCATTAATTTCTGACCATTTTATATATTTTTACTGTAGAAGTTGTATTTTCCATATCCTTCCCACTTTTTCATTTCTTGCTTATCTCTATTTTCACTGCTTTGGAATTGAACTGTTAATTCTATGACATTATGGTCTGAAATACTCGCATTATAAACTATATTTCTTTAACATAATCATCTCGTTCACAAATACTAGGTCTGAAAGTATTTTCCTTTCTTGTTGGCAGGTGATTTATTTGTTGAATGTGTATTCTAGTAGCATATCTAATAGCTTTTCAAATTGCCTCCTATCTTCTGCACTACTATTACTCTCTTTTTGTTTTTTTATGTCATAAGTTACACCAACAATTCCCTATTCGTTCTTTCCATTCTACGAAAGGAAAGTTTGAAGTCACCAGATAGGAGAATAGTCCAGTCCCTTGTGATTTCTACATATATCATCCAATTTTTCAATTATTAAGTCAAACTCTTTAGTATTAGGAGGTCTATATATTACTATGTTCATCAATTTTTCAGATTCAAATTCTACCGCTATTAGTTCATTCTGAGTTACTATATTTCTCATATATTTTTCCTTGTTTTTTGTCTTTCCCATATATTGCGGTTCCCGCCCCCTTGATTCCTATTTTTTCTATCTGATCTATAAGTTTGGAACCCTTTTATTTGATCATCATTACCCAGTCTCTTGGGAATACCAGGTTTCACTTATTATCATTATTATCTATTTTCTTTTCATTTTGGGTTAGTTCTTCTAAGTACTCTATTTTTCTTTTTGAGTTACTCGTAACTAAACCCTGCGCATTCATCACTATGATGGTTTGCGTGTTTTTTTTCTCCTTCATTTAATATGATAGTAATAAGGATTTTCCCATGTCTCTTTCCTGTTCTGGTATGTTGTTCTTTTTTCATTTCCAGAAATTCTGACATTAACAAAATCCAACTTTTAATGTGACCTAGCTCACTGTGGCATCTGAAACCAAATTATATACAGAAATTAATTTCTAATCACCAGAAATACATTCCTCTGATTCCACCCCACTGGCGGCAGCTGGGAGCGAACTCGGCTACCAGATTGGTATGGGAGTATGCGACCGATTGCTCCAGTGAGGAACTAGGAGAACGAAGTAAATTAAGTACTTTGACGAGAATGTGAAGTTTTTTTTACTGATAAAAGTGAGAGAATGGCTAATGAGCAATGTATCCCTGAGGAGAAAGCAGTCCCGGGTTGATGGAGTAGTTCGAAGGTTGTTGAATTAGGAAGACATGAGAGGAGTTGAGCTGAAAGACCCAAGAGTGGAAGAGGAAAGTGGAAGTCTGCCAATGGTTTATAGAAGTGGTAGTTGAGGATATAATGGAAGCCACTGAATATGAGGTTTGCAGAAAGGAAGGACACAATAGTGGATGGAATCATAGTTGGGATGCTGCAGTATGGTGGTGAAAATGCGATTTAAAAGGCTAGAAATGTTAAAAGTAGAGACATTGGGTCGAAGAAAAAATTTTCCAAAGAATGAGTAAAACGATAATTAAAAGCTTAATATTACTAAGCTGCCAGTGAAGGCGTATGGTAGAATTTTGATTGAGAACGTAGTACAAGGAATGACAGGAATGAAAGACAAAGAGAGTGTAGTGCGAATTTATACAAAGAAGAGGGTGAATGGATCAAGTTATTTGTTAAGCTGATATGTAGGAAGCTGAAAGCAAAAGAGAGACGTTGAATGTGGATAACATGGACCTGGACTACGGCAGAACTGGTTTGGAGGAAATAAGGGTGGTGTTGAGACCAATATCCATGTATGTGATAAAAACGAAACATGTTTACCAAACCTAGATGAAGTGACTGGTTTTGATATAAAATGGGGATTATAAAAGGTCATCTAAATTCCTAAAGATGTTTCATATCCTTATGGACAGAGTAATACATGAAGTCAGGTAAAGGACATTAGCTTTAGGTGCAAAATTGTGAGATAAGTGTGAGTGAAACAACGAAATGAGTGCAGACTGGCTGATATTTGGTAAGATGGAGAACTGATTGGAGGTGGTCAACAGAAACTGCTGAACCTTGGAAAGTTACGACTAAATGTTAGTAGAAAAGTTATGATGGTAAATGGATATGGGAATGATGGAGTCATAAATATCAGAATGAATGGAAACATAATGGAAGCAGCTAATTCATTTACATATTCATTATACCAATGGAATTAGGACAATTACACTTAGACTAAAGCCTCTGCAATCTGTCGTCTCACTTACGCAAAAAATAAAGTCACGAACCCTTACATGTGTATTGCTCCACTTAAATTTTTCTCTCTCATTTATTTGGTAAAAAAGGCCAGTTTAGTAGCCTCCGCATTTCATCTCCATTTGCTTTCATTACCCCTCTTATTCTCAACTCCAGGCTAACACAACTTTCATTGTGCTCATCCTCTGTTGCCTAACTTTGCATAGAGCTTCTGTTACAACTACTGCGTCGCCTGTTCTGTTTCGTCGCACCATATATTTAAGGTCCTTTGCTTCCTCGTGTTCACAGTATTTTGTAATAATTAGTAATTGAAATGTTGTTAGACGATGGATATTGGAAGATCAAAGATATATAAAGATAATGATATATATATATATATATATATATATATATATATATATATATATATATATATATATATATATATATATATATATATATATATATATATATATATATATAGTATATATATATATATATATATATATATATATATATATATATATATATATATATATAACACATACATACATATATCGAGCAACATCTGTCCTTTAATATCTAATTCGCTCTACCTCGGAATTAATATATTTTCATATATGTTTAACCGAAGGAGAATTTTTTTAGGCGATAATAGAATTGCCGGCCTACAGCACGAACCATCGACATCTTCAATTCCAGTACCGGCAGTGAAGCCTTAGCCCACCCCGCCACCGCAAGAGGATATAAGTTTATGCCACCTCCCACCTATATACCTGTCGCACTCAGGTATTTGTAGTTTTGGAGACTGCATCAAACCCCCTCGTTCTCGGTAGCGTTGTAATATCACATTACCGTGATTCATATACATATATCAAGCTACATATGTCCTTTAATATCTAATTCGCTCTATCTTGAAAAAAAAATTCCCCTTCGTTTAGACATATATGAAGATATATTAATTCCGAGCTAGAGCGAATTAGATATTAAAGGACATATGTAGCTCGATATATGTATATGAATCACGGTAATGTGATATTGACTTATATATGTATATATATATATATATATATATATATATATATATATATATATGAATAACTTGATCACGAAGTATATAAAGCGTGATGCTATGTATAAATAAAGGTTTTTTTGCCACGAAGGAAAAAAATGAAAAAAGCGATATAGCCGAGTACTTTCGGTCCTATTCGGACCCTTTACTGAGGCATATGTATATAAATATATGTATATATATATATATATATATATATATATATATATATATATATATATATATATATATATGCACGCACATATATATAATGTAAACCGAATTTAATGACAAGTGTACCAAAAGTCTACTTTAATTGAGGCCAGAAATTCATTCAATGTCTCTGTCACCATTTAATTACATAAAAAAAATTTTGCCAACAAAGTTAATGAGGAATATACACAGTCAAGCTTGAGTAACAAATGCAAATTGCTAAACTATTAATTAAATAATGTTCAGAGCCTCAAACGTGCTTTTATGATGGCGTTGTAAATATAAATCTGTGACACAAGAAATTATTTCTATGTTACAACAAGATTTCTTTCTCTTTATGCATGGTCAATGCAAAATTACATTTATCAAATCTGACGTCGTTTGGCGCAAAAGCTAATATTGATTTTTCAAAAGTGTGAAATGTGCACGAGAATGAAAAGTAGCATTTTGAAAAGACCAAAGACCTGCGTAGGAATATCAAATACCATTCTCCGCGTCCTAGAGATCGAAAAGACACACGGAAGGAAGAGGATAATTTATAGGAAACAAGGAAGAAAGTCAGTAAGCAAACAATGAAATAAATTATATATATATATATATATATATATATATTATATATATATATATATATATATATATATATATATATATATATATATATATATATATATATATATATATATATATATATATATATATATATATATATATATATATATATATATATATATATATATATATATATATATATATATATATATATATATATATATATATATATATATATATATATATATATATATATATATATATATATATATATATATATATATATATATATATATATATATATATATATATATAATATATATATATATATATAGATATATATATATATATAATATATATATATATATATATATATATATATATATATATATATATATATATATATATATATATATATATATATATATATATATATATATATATATATATATATATATATATATATATATATATATATATATATATATATATATATATATATCTATATATATCATATATATATATATATATATATATATATATATATATATATATATATATATATATAATATATATATATATATATATATATATATATATATATATATATATATATATACTATATATATATATATATATATATATACATATATATATATAGTATATATAATATATATATTATATATATATATATATATATGATTATGTATGCGAATGCGTGTGCATAAATGTGAACAATCATTTCAATAAAAAATTTAAACAATTGGGAAAAATACCATTACTCAAAATTCGTCTACAAATTCTTTAATTCGTAACCAAATAAAATCACATATGCTCTTTTAGAGGTTATACTACCATTGATTCGAAAACTCTTGGGAATAATGATCGCAGGGAAATAATCTAATAATGGGAAGACATCAGTTGAAGATCTTTGAGTATTTAGGCACATCTGATCATTGTGTCATCGAGATGGACATATCTGTCAACCAGTACATTCCTAATTCCATCAAGGGAAAACAGTCTGGCTGAAATACAGAGCTAATTGTGATCGCAGTATTGAAGCTTATTAGGCACTCAATATTTCAGATGCTATGTTAAGTGGCTAGGTTATTATGTCTTGTAATTGTGTAATTTTATATTTTATTTTGCTTCGTTAATTTTAATGTAACTTATAGTAATTATGTAATTTTATCTTATTTTGCTTTGTTTTAATGTAACTGCATTTTAAACTATACGACCGTCATCTGCATCATACTCGCCTTTACCGTAACTGCCAACACCAGTTCTTAGGAAGAGAGCTAGCAGCCAAACGACGTAGTTTGGATTGTTGTGTTATCAAAAAAGATTCTTTAACTACGCAGCTGAAGAATTCGGTGTCTTGGATAGATTTCAACCATCTTTTGAATCTCGTTGATAAATGTAACTCTTCGAAGATAAGTCGTGTTAAATTTGTGCAAAGTAATAAACTCCGAAAATTAGGTTTCACTGATGATAATGGTGTTCCATATGATAAAGTTATTTTTAATTACTCGAGTAGAATTCTCTCCGATATTGAGAAAAAGATTTTATGTAAAGGTGAATTATGTTTATCTTTCTGTAAACCTGATTTATTGACCATTTTTGCACATTTGAATGTTTTTCAAAGGCATACTTAACCATTGCTTCTATGATTGAGATAATAAGGGTTTTGAGTTTTTCAAGTGCTCACTGAAACATCTAGCATTTTCTTCTTTTTATGATAGGAAAAGAAATTCTTTTGTACATAATATTTCTAAGGAAGAAAACGAAGTTTTGAAGAATTTGGCTAACGATAGATCTGTGGTAGTTTTGAAGCCAGATAAAGGTAATGGGGTAGTTTTAATGAAATAGGATGATTATATTTCTAAAATGTTTAATATATTGAGTGATCATACCAAATTCCAATCTGATAAAGATAATATTCTTTTAACTATTCTAAACAAGGAAGAGAAGATAAACAGGTTTTTTAAGAAAATTGAAAGCTGAAGGTGTTGTTGATGATTCTCTGTATTTTAGACTTTTCACATCAGGCTCAAAACCAGGTATTTTATACGGTTTACCTAAGATCCATAAAGAAGATTGTCCTTTAAGACCAATAATGTCTGCTACTGGTACATTTAATTACAAGCTAGCAAAATTTCTGGTACCCATTCTAACACCGATCACCTCCAACCAGTACAGTTTAAAGGACTCGTTTACTTTTGTAAAAGAAATTTGTGAAGTGAATTATGAGCAATGTGTAATGGCCAGTTTTGACATTAAATCTTTGTTTACTAACATACCCTTAAAGGAAACAATTGACATATGTGTTAACGATTTGTTTAAAGATGCCGATAAAAATTGAAAAGTTTTCTAAACAACAGTTTCATCAGTTTGTTATCGCTAGCTGTAAGTGATTGTTTCTTTATGTTTAACAGGAGGTATATAAAACAGGTAGACGGCGTAGCAATGGGTAACCCATTAGGACCAACACAAGCCAATGCTTTACTCGCTCATTATGAGGAGGAATGGTTGAATGAATGTCCCGAAGATTTCAAACCTCTGATGTACAGGCGATATGTCAATGACACATTCTTAATCTTTAGATCTAGTAACCATATTTCACTGTGTTTTTAGAGTATTTGAACTCAAAGCACAGCAATATCGAATTCACTTCAGAAACCGAGGCAGAAGGAAAGCTGGCCTTTCTTGATATACTAATCAGCCACAGTGAAAACGGATTTATCACATCTGTTTACAGGAAACCGACTTTCACGGGTTTGACCACCAAAATGTCCTCATTTATTCCTGTTCAGTTCAAGAGAAATTTTGATACGACCTTAATATCGAGGGCTTTTAATATATGTTCAAAATTAGTTAATATGAACCTTGAGTTTTAATTTCATCAAGCAGTGCTTATTTTGAACGGTTTTAGCAAAAGTTTTACTAATAACGTATATAGGAAAGGAGATTCAAAAAATTATTACTTCCAAAACCTACAACTGTCACTGTCAACAGAGCAGTTATGTATTTTCCCATCACGTTTCTTGGAAATAGGTCCTTTAATGTTAAAAATAGATTAACCAAACTTTTGCATGAATTCTACCCACAAGTAAACATTCGAGTAATAATTTAAGCCTAACCTACATTACAAAAATTCTTCAGGTTCAAGGATGTGATACCAACTGAACTGCAGTCAGCTATTGTGTATAAGTATAAGTGTCATTGCTGTAGTGCAATGTACATTGGAAAATCTAAACGACAGTTCAGGGTTTTGCATCTTCGAACATCTTCGGAAGATCTGTTAGGACAATAAAAGGCCATTAAGCAAACCACCATTTAGTGCCATTCGTCAACACTCTGAAGAATATGGACCATCCTATCAATGTAGATTCCTTTTCAGGTCCTTACTTGCAGAACCAACGCAATGGAGCTCGGAGTGGTTGAGTCTCTATTTACCCATAAGATGAGTAAACCCAAAACCCTCTTTGAATAATGAAAGGTCTGTTGAATTGCTGTGTTTTCAGATTTTTATATTTTTTCTGCTCTCTTTGACAACAAACAATGTATTTCTCTATATTTTAAGATTTTGCTGCGAGTTTAGGTTATTATGTCTTGTAATTGTGTAATTTCATATTTTATTTTGCTTCGTTAATTTAATGTAACTTATAGTAATTATGTAATTTTACCATTATTTGCTTGTAATGTACTTACATTACGTCATTGATTTTAATTGTAAATAATATTCATTATAGATTGCCCGATGACGGAGGAAAATAAATCTCCGAAACTAGTCGCAAATAAAGATGTTCGTCATTCAAGCCCTGGTAACATTATATTCGTCTCCGATTTCCACGGAACTCTTCTATTGCTGTTATATATATATATATATATATATATATATATATATATATATAATATATATATATATATATATATATATATATATATATATATAATATAATATATATATATATATATATATATATATATTTATATATATGCTATATGTGTGTGTATGAGTGTGTGTGGGTGTTTATGCATGTTTAAATGTACTGTTTTCAGTCTTGCATCATTGTTACATAGTGCAATATTTGTTCCATCTTTTTCATTTGCTTTCATTTCTTTCACTGCCTAGAAGTTGCTTCTACCTTACTATATCTTTACTAAAAACTGATGAATTTTGTATCTCTTCAGAACCTTTCTATTTCTTCTTTCAGCTGTTCGCAACATTTTGTCTAAACCTATAAGATTGATTCTGCTCTTCTCTCACGATGACACAATTTGAGGAAAGACTTTAATGTACTCATTTCCTTTCGGAAGTACAAAGAAAGAAAAAGCCCTTGGATTTACATGATACCAGATTAATAAAAATTTAAAATCTGGTGCATAAAGATGTAAAAAAAGAGATGAATACATTAAAGAAAATATGGGACTTCTATAGAGGTGAGCAATAAAAAGTAGAAGGTCAATGCGCATTATAAGAAATATATAATATTCATTGCAACCAGTTAGCTAATTTTGCAACAAAAATAAAAAATTATCGTCTTTGGTCTTTCAGATGACTTGTTTTTCCAAATTCTCTTTTTCTTACGTATATTTGGTTCGTTAAAGTCGAACCTCCATTGAAAAAAGTTAAATGGCAACCATCCACTTTGCAATTTAGTTCGCCTCTTTGATCCGAAAATCGACGACAGT
>NC_061092.1:54934294-54948347 GCF_015104395.2 Macrobrachium nipponense
TCACAAATATTAAAATAGTCTTAAAAATTAAAAAAAAAAATCAAAGTACAAACAAACAAAGGTAAAGAGAGGAGAGAGGACAACCCAAACACCAACCGTCCATAAGTAGAGAGAAGATGGAATGACTTTAAAAAAACCAGTGCGAAGACGACGTCAACTATGCCAGGTTAGAGGCTGAGGAGTATGCTATTGAGTTAAGGAACAGTTTCTTATGTGTATAACGACTTCGAGGGTAGTAGTGGTCAGGATTTTTGACATAATCTATATTTTGAATGTTCTTTTTGGATTTACATTTTGCAATTATAAGCGTGGTTCCTGATATGGGAAATTTCAGGTTGTTTTTTTCTGACCAGTACGGAAGCTGAAAACCCAAATGGCTACATATCGACCCCAGCAGGCCTCCGAGTCGACCAACGTAGAGCCCCGGACATCCAGGGCAAATAAATTTTATATATTGACGTTGGATATCATGAAGGGCTGAAGGCGGTCTTTAAAGTTAAAGAAGGAGCCAATTGGACAGGATAGTTGTCATAGTTTAACTCTGAGACAAGGAATCTCTTGTCATAAATCGTGCGAGATTGGACGAGAATTGAAGTCAGGATATAGGGATAGTTGTATAAAACAGTTCTTAGGAACATCAAAATTAGGCAAATGGTGGATGAAAGAATTTGCAACGGTATTTGATTGGATTCATCCTTAGAACTATTTCTGTGGGAATGAATTGGACTTGAAAAAGCCTCAATAAAAAACGTGATCTCATCATGAAAAATCTTACAAAGAAGATGATATTTCAGGGTTCTAGTGACTAATGTGGACATGGTATTACGTTTAAAAGAATCGTTGACATGCGGACCCGTATGATATATATCCAGGAGAACAATTTGCAACTGGGGAAAAAGAAAATAGTGGTGAAACAAGCGACATGGCGCACATGGAATGTACCAAGGGGGGACTTAAAAAAATATATATATATATTTATAGACTGTCATTAAAATAAAGGAGGAACTCCCATGACGATGCTGATGGGTGCCACTAAAATATAATGGGAAAGTTTCCACTCGTCAATCTAGCGAAAGGCCAGCTAAACAGTTTCTTGGGACGAGTTAGAGTGGAACTTGTGACAAAGGAAATCAGCATTGTCTCTATACCTCTACAAGAGGCATGTTTACAAAGTGCCTAAAAAACTTGGGAAATATGGACTGAATAAGTCCTTTACAAATACGGAGTTGTAACAGAAAAAAGGAAAGCCGAAAACACTCCCGAGTCTACAGCAGACCATCCTCAAAACCTAGCAACAAAGGAAGCGTAGGAGCTTTGAAAACACTCTCCATAACTTTGCAAGATAATATCTTGCGTTTTGGGGGCGCAAAGGAGGTACGATCCCAATGGGAAGCGGAAGAGGCATTATTCTTTACAGAGATAAAGGTGAGAAAGTATAATATTGTGCACACAGCGTTTTCCCCTAATTCCGAAATTCATCGTAATCTTTGATGGCATTATCTCAAAACAATTTTCAGTATTCTTTCGTGTTCAACTCTGGTACTTGACTTCATACTCTTATGAAATTTATTTAGACTGTTGGCTAATATTGGCCTTAATTATATAAATAAACAACAACTTGAAAAACTTTCTTTTTTATTTACAGATGTTTTTATTAGCGCGAATTTTTTTTCCGGAAAATTGTAAATAATAATAAAATTCCAAGTTATTAATGCATGGGGAGGGGAAAAAAAAAAAAAAAACAACCACACACAATGATATTTCATGTGGCCTGTTTCAACTAGTTGAAATGAATGGTCAGGTGATAGTTTAAGTCCTTTCGGGGGAGTGGAGTGGTTAAATCATGTTATGCTTATTTTTTGTTTTGTTTTTTTGATATATAAATGATAGTAATAGAGCCATTAAGAGAAATAAAAAAGATCATTTATAGTAAGCAGAGATTCTTTCCCCCGAAATTTAATTTGCAAAAAAGTTTTGTATGTGGGAATATACGCACCAATAATTCTTTCATGTAAAAAAAAATTTCTTTTATATAGTGCTGCTGCAACCAACTATTTATCATGATTTTTTTTCTCTTAGAAGAATGTTGCCAAGTAGCAGATAAATTCTGCTTTTCTTACAGACTCTCTTAAAAGCCTTTAAGACTCGAAATTTTTGTTCCCTTGACAATTCCTCCGTCGGTTATAGTCAGTTGTTATTCGTGCATATATTACATATTGACATAACGAATTTCACATATTCATAGAAACACAACACTCAAAATACCCAAGCAAACAGGATATCTACCGAAAACCAACTTCGCATTACGCTTGTAAATATTTCAAACCATCTGTTTTATATAATGAGCTTTTGACTGCAAGAATATCTTTCCAAAGCCTTTTAATTGCTTCTATTTTGCTCATCTTTTTTTTTTTCTCCCTATTTCCGGGGACGCTATCTTCGCTCGCCTTCTACTATTTAGAGCTACATTCTGTTGCGGAATATGGGGTGTTCACAGATTTTGAATATTTAGTTCATGAAAATATAAACTTTCCAGTGCCATGAACCAACTTTATATTTCCCTGTTTGTTATATCCAACCAGAGCTGTGTAATATGACCTAAAATAATAGTTTATGAATTTATAATTGATTTTCCCATGACTATTTCCTCTTTCCCAAGCATTCTTGTATTCATTTGTTTTGCATCGCCTTCATCTTCCTCTGATCGAGGGGATCTACCCGAGGCTTCTTTCACACTCAGCCTCCTGTCTCACTGAGACTAATTCTCTCTTTATCACTGGACTTTCACTTTATATTTGTTCACTTTTTCACGAAACTTCTGGTTCGGCTAACAGTTTTATAATAAGAAACAATCGTGTATTTGGTGTGCGTTTGTAATTACATTTTCTGCATTTAATTCTTTAATATCCTGATTTCCATTTGTTAATTTACTGACATCGATCTAATCGTATACACACTGCGCGCGCGCGCACACACACACACACAATAGAGTAGACGAGAGACAGGACTGGATAAAACAGATATTTTGCTGTTTTGGGGGCGGACTAGAAATGTTCAAATTCATATGTTTTTTTTCCTTCATTACACGGACCTACACCCCGACTCACTTCAGAGATGGAAAACTCTCCATTAAGAGATGTAAGTGAAGACAAAAAGTCTGTTATTGGACACGGAAAGGAAGGAAGCTGAATTGAAGTTGATTCTTACATCATTACCAGAACCAGATAATTTCGGATGTCGATACCAGATCTTTTGAGGAGAAGGACTGAAAAAGACCAGCAAGAAGGAGAGGAGACACAAAAGAAAATCTAATTTATGACTTGCTTTCGTGAAACCCTGAAGTTTGATGTGATGCAGATCTCTAACGCGGGCATCATCGTTGCACGGATGATCAGTGATTGTTTCCCCTCGCCTCTCTATCTCTTTAAACCTGTGAGAGCGACCCACTTCAATAAAAGAATCAGATAGATGCCAAATTGTGATGCAGACTAAGAGCAGAGTGGGTTAAGGAAAATGGGTCGAAATCATAGCGCTAAATCCGGGATTCGAACCTAAATTTGGACTGTAGGGCAGAGCGTACCAGTAAAAACGCGAAGATTCAGATCAAGACAAAGAGGAGAGAGAGAGCTGAGAGAGACGAGGAGGAGAGAGAGGAGAGAGCCTTTTTATGATTCCGTTTATCACAATATAGAAAAAAAGCATTTTCCAAGCGAGGGACGGAATCCATGAGAGGGAGTAATTTTTATTCGGTGAAAATTGGATTAAAAACATCATTGTTTCTTATTCAGTTAATTCGTGGGTAAGGGGCGCTGCTAAGACTAATGATAACAGTCCTACCTTTCGCGTTTTTCATAAAGTTTTACAGTTGTAAATCGATGATCCAAAAAACACACACACCAACAGAGCTATAAAAATTATATATACCATATATAGATATATATATATATCTATATATATATATATATATAATATAATATATAATATTATATATACATATCTAATATATAGTAGTTATATATATATATATATATATATATATATATATATAATATATATATATATATATATAGATATATATTATATATATATATAGACTATATACAATATATGTTATATATAATACATAATATATATATATAGAATATATATATATATATATATATAACATATATATATATATATAATATATATTATATTTTTATATATAATTCTATATATTAAGATATATATATCTGTGTGTGTGTGTTGGTGTATGTATGGTATGGGTACTCCTTCAGTATTAGCGCCAAGTCTTCTCATCCCTTAAGGATATCATCTAAAACGGCATCGATTATTATACCAATTTCAAGAACAGAGAAAGAGAAAGTCTATACCCTCCTCAACTTGACTTAAAAAAAAAAACTGCTGTGTTAAAACTTCCTGATAGACAGTTTCACAAATCGATAGATATGGTCCTCATAAATTTGCTTCCAGAAAGAGGCTCCAGTCTGTCGAGCTTCGAAAAAAGGAAATCCGGGTGACAATCAAGTATGTGAGAGATAATGGAAAAAGAAAAGAGTGAAGGAATGTGTATGTGGCGTTCAACAGATTTTGCTATTACATTATCGTTAAACAAGTAAAAAAGGAGGCAGAGTTTTATTCGGCGCAATGACCATATATGAGCATGGCTAATCAAAGCCCACGGAAATAGAATCATCTTTCAGGCCTTCGTTGGATAATGCTGATACGCTTAACCCATGAAATTTGAACAGTGCCGGTGGTGCCTGGGGCTATATATCTGCCAGATGCACGATAATGGATTAACTGTAACTTGATAAATAAAAACTATAAAGGCAGACAGCAGACTGGTATGTTTGATGACTGGAGGATGGATGATCCAACATACCAATTTGCAGCCCTTAGCCTCAGAAGTTTTAAAGATTTGAGAGCGGACAGAAAATGTGCCGGACAGACAAACAAAGCACCAAAAGTGTCTTTTCTTCCTTCTCCTCTTAGAAACTAAAAGGGACATAACGCTTAATAGCGGATAAGGTTTATACAAGTACTATGCAGTCGAAAAATACAGTGATAAAAATCTCCCAAATAAAATGTTAGATTAAAAAAGTGATTCGAAGGGGTATAAGAATAAGAATACTGGAACAATTGAGAAAATATTTGTAAACTGGAAGTGTAACGATATAAAAAAAAAAAAAAAAATCGAATAAAAGAGAAAAGAAAGGATGGACTGCAAAATGGAATACATCATTCCAAAAACAAAATATGAATTGGATGAATAATAAAACTATGAAAAAGTTATTAATAATTACATTTTTCGTGTCGAGCATTTTAACTTTCATAGATCTTTTTTCTATATTTTAGTTTTTTTTTTTCTTTTAATGATATAGATATTTTCCTTTTTCAAATACAATATTTCTTTGCATTTTGTATTTATTTCTTTTTTACTGTAGTTCACATTATCCCATATATTTCCCTAATTCGTCAATTTTAGAGAATTGTCAATATGATTATAACATTTTTAACAATTTAGCTACAAACGCCCTTCCTCCATTGAGATTTTTTTTTTTTATTAAAATGCACTATAAAAAGTGATACAGATTTTTTAGACAAACTAGGATTTTCTTACACTTAATAATGTCTTCAAAAATAAAATGCAGGGCCTGAAGGACGGAAGGATGTGCTTTAAGAACAAGACACTAGGTTTACTTTTCTTTCTGGACATGCTGCAACTAAGAGGCCCCTTTTGCTGATCACCGCCAACTACATGTTCACCCGATCGAAGGCGTGGCGATGGATCTCACTTGGGCTCTTTCGCTTATTTCTATATGCGGTACCGTCGAAAGAGAGGGTCCTTCCGATTTCTAGGAAACCGGGGATGTACGTGCGCTACATTGATGACCACCTTTCGTTCTGCGCTGGACTCCAAGGATGAGATAGACAGCTGTGAGGCATTCCACGACTTACAGCTGCCTCACGTTCACGATTTGAACATTGGTCAAGATCGCCGCCTCCCTTCTTGAAGTCCTTGCGAACAGCGAGATTCTGAATTCCGCCCGAGGGTCGTAACGAAGCCGACGAACCTAGGAATGTGCAGATACGGTTGAGAGTGAGTTGCCCATGAGAGGTATACAGCGCCCACCATCAAGCGCCTTCGTCAGGAGGGCCTCTCACACTGCTCCTCCTGAATGACCACCCACAGTGAGTTGGAGCGTGCCGGCCCCAGGTCCTTCGGACAATGGACACACCAATCGTGCTGTTGATGAGTCAAATAAGGAAAAAGTATGGATTGCATGTACCACCAGGAACCCGCCCGGACGTTGCCAAAGCCATCAAGCTTTTCTACAAGGGCACTTCCACGGAGGTACAAGGAGGACGAACAAGCCTCAAAAAGATCATCGAGGAAACGTCAGCCCGCCGAACCAGACAGAAATATAAAAATAATTATATATTATAAAAAAGAAGACAGACGAGCAGCCTGGTGGAGTGAGAAACAATCCTTAGAGCGCCTGCAGGATCCGTGAAGAAGACGATGTGTGGTCTACGATACAAAGCCCGCGAGGATGACTCGGCAAATACGTCGGTATGACCTCCTGCGTTTCTCCAAGCGAATCTCCTGCCCCGACCCAAGAAGGGAGCCATATTCACCAGCAGGACTGATCATGAACAAACGGATAAAAAAGACATGATATTATCCCTAATATCATAATAATCGATCAGACAAACAGTCCGACGTCTGCGTCTCCTAGAAGCCCTTCATATAGGTAAGGAAGAAACCAAACTTAAATATAAACTCAAAGAAACGTTTTCCTCCCCCGCCGCACGGAGAGCAGCGAGCGACCCCCCGGACGATGCCAGATAATCAGGAGCCCCACAGAATGATACGATCCTGCTTTACAGACGGAATTCCTGACGTTATTCCCAGCACACTCACTGTGGCGCTAGCACGAGCGAATCCCCGAGACCTCGAGGCGAGATCCACGGTTCGCCCAAGACCGGGCCCGACCAAGAGAATGGCAACTATAGGTCCGTTCGCTATAAAACCGCGCCGCAAAGTTTCTTGGTACAGTCTCTTCAACAGACTCGTCCGAAGATGCACCTGAGAGAGTTCGAAACGTCACGTAATACCAGCTATACCAGCACACACAGCCCTTAAATCAAAAGACGACCTGGCCCGAATGAAACTACGCTTACGGAATAATACTGCACTGACGACGACCCCGCTTGACTGTACCTGATATCTGTTCTAATAAAAGATCTCAGCATTTACAATTTTTTAAACTTTCAAAAAAACCAAAACAAAAAAAATTATGAATATGGCAGTTACTCAGAACCATCGCTGAGCCTGAGAAGCTAATTGTAAGAGAAAATAGAAAAAAAAACAATATATAAATCAACTCGCTTAATCTGCCATCCTTTTTTACAGTATTATTATTATATTATTATTATAATTATTATTACTATTATCTATTCCTAAAATTAATAGCTTTGACGGATCAAACTGACCTGGAAAGAAAGTAGCAATGATATGAAATAAAAATTAACTATGCAACATCGAAAATTCACGGGGAAACGGGAAACGGAGAAAAAGCGCAAGAACGAAATCCTTTTGAAAGTGAGTAAGAAATGAAAACAATGAAAACCAAACACTTAAGATCTGTGTGGAAAATGGATTTTTCCCCCCCCCCTGAAAGCAGACCGGGCACTAAGTTAAGTATCTTGTTTTACCCTAGACCATGAGCTGATTAACAGCTCCTCCTAGGCTGCCTGAAGGATTAGATATTTTTACGTGGCTAGGAAACAATTGGTTATTCTAGCAACGGGACCTACAAGTTTATTTTGGGATCCGAACATACATTATATCGAGAATGAATTTCTTCAACCAGAAATAAAAATTCTTCTGGTCCGCGTTGCAGAGCGAGAATCGAACTTCGGACCGCCGGATTGGTAGCAGAGTGCGAAATCTACTCGTCGACGAGGAATCTGAAGAAAAATTAACACGAAGAAGTGGCTGAGATAACATAAATATAATTGTCAATAAAACCATACAAACAACCATAAAAGTTACAGGACCTGAAAATCAGACCAAAGTCATATAACATGCCATTAAAATCCCGGTAAAGTAAAACAACACAAATGAAAGCCGCCAATAAAAAAGTGGAAAAAGGTTTGTACATTCGACTCTGCTAAAACAGAATTATGCGGAAAATGCGAATTGCCCTGCTAAGAAATAAGACGAAAATGAATAAGTAATCATTCTCTTATTTCTCAAGTATTTCCATTAAGTAAAGATAATCGCGATCCCTTCTTCCCATGATGCCCCATCTCTCTGCCCTTCCTCATCTACGTCAATGTACTGTGGGAAATTGGGATCTCGTCCCTGTTGTCCCCTGCATTAATAGTACAGCAGGAAGGACTTGTGAAGGACGAGGAAATCATTGAAAACTTTAGTACCTAAAAGGCAGTGACTATTTCGTCGCAACGGAGGATTCTCACAGGTCCTTTGTGATGATGGATGTAAGGTTAAAATAAAAATATTTTTTTCAAGTTTTATCCAAAATGAAAAAAAAAAAAAAACGAAAAGTTAATGCTGTGACAAACCAAGAGTTCTTACAATTTATAATCAAATCTGCAAAAAAATAAGCGTGGGCGCAAGCATGAAGAAATATATATTTGTACTATGTGGCATTCCTAAATGTAGTGACGCCAGAAAATCCGGTTCTCTCAAAAACTAAATGTACTTTTTAGCGTTTCTATTTTTTCATAGATATAGTTTATACTTTTAGTTTTGACAGAAATTGTGACGATTATGCGTTTGCGAAAAATCTGAAGAAGTTCATACAAATATGGGAGAGAGGTCACTGTAGGGTCACTAGAGGTCACTGTGCTGACCTACTGTTCATGTAAGGTTGCAATGACTGTGCGAGTGAGGCCATGCAAATTCAAGAATGAGATGTCAGGTTGAAAAATCAAGTCACAAATTTGAACCAGACAAAAAAAAAAAAACATAATGTATACAGAAAAGAACAAATTAAAAGCTTAATTTAAAAAAGACGCCGTCTGAAATGCATAATTGATAAAATACATTATATTTTTTAGTAAAAATGATTCAATATTTGAAGATATTTTTTTATACATTTTCGTTACCTTCAAATTGGCATTTTAGAATATCTTAGATTAAGCACGTAGAATTAAGTATGAAAACGTTTTTTGTAGGTAGATAGGGACATTCAGTACACATTGTATTAACCCTGTTTTATATTATATAATTCAAAGATGAGAGCTTGACGTTGTATAAGTTGTATGTTTGATATACAATTAACAATGAACAAAATATTTGTTTAGATTGATATTTGTTTTATGGAATTACCGTACAATTTATCTGACCCTGCACTCTCCAAATTTATGAAAAATCTTTAAAGTTAACGAGTAAACACCGACTGTTTTGCTTAGGTTTCATGAAAGTTCTCTCACGGAATGAGAGAGAGTTAGACTGAAAATCGGAAGAATAGAATGTGGGAAATGTGCGAAGAATGACCTTGAATGTACGCTTTCAAAAATCGCTATCACTAGCTCTCGTGAAGGCAAAAAAATGCCACTTCATTTATTATAAATAAACTTTTAAAATCATGGAATCCAATCCATAATCACTCATAGTAAATGCATGTTTCATAATCTGTTATGAGCAGCACAATGAAAAGTGAACATCGGAAAAATGGCAAATTACAAAAAGCGCTAAAATTAATTAGAAAAATGAATGGAAAATTTTGATACAACTTTGACAATAAAAAAAAAAAAAAAAAAGTTTATGAATTTTTTTATTATCAACAATTCGAAGTCTTGGATAGATTAAGAAATCAGAGAACGTGTATATTATATATATATATACATATATATATATATATATATATATATATATATATATATATTATATATATATAGATATATATTATATGTATATATATATATAAACATCTATATATCGATAACCATAGAGAAATATAGAGATATAGATAGATAGATAATATAGAGATAGATAGTATATAGATATATATATAGAGAGATAGATAGAGAATATATAATATATAGAGAGATACTATATTATATATGATATATATATTATGTATATATATATAATGATAGGAGATTATATATATATATTTATATATATATATATATATATATATAATATTATATATGTTATATATAGTATATGATATACATATATATATATATATAATTATTATATATACTATATATAATCTATATATATATATTATATATCTATATATATAGATATACTATCTATATATTATATATATATATATAATATAAGCGAGTTCCTAGGCAAATGATAGTCAGAAATCCCAGCGTATTCGTCTTACCTCAGGACATTGTCAAGGAGTTTAATGAAGTACAATGGAGGAAAGCCTCAGGTACACAACAAGATCAAGAATACCAGATGGTTAATTGTCAAAAGGGTAAAATTAATAGATAATCCAGGATTAGCGGATATCACACGGTCACAACCTAACAGATTGACCCTAACCGAAATTATAAAGTTTCTTACAGTCCAAAAACATTGTAAAAAATTAATATATTAATTTCTGTTGCTTATATTATCTACAACTTTTTCATTATGAAAGCAATCAAGTTTAAATAACCCCCAAGACACTAAATTTAGAACATTTCTATTATTTGACTCTAAAAAAGATTCAATGTGATAATTCCTTTTAATGTGTCATTACATGGGATTAAAGCTCTTGCTTGACTCAATAATAGGATGGTCTAATCTCTCATAGTCTACTAAATAGGCATTCGATATTTGGCCCAGTTCTCACAGAATTACTGATGCTGTTTGAGACGTTGTAAAAAGAGATTACGGTGTGTCCGTAATACTCTTTATACACTTTTTGCACGGGAATGTCATATATGCAGCCTGCGAAGATCTTTGGTGAGAATTTTTGATTACTCAACTATTGACAAATATTGCTGAAAACAAATTTATGTTAAAAAAGATTTAAAATTTAGGAAATTAAAAAAAAACCTTTCATCATTAGGGTAATTTTAAGAATGTGCTATGCTTACTAAATTCAAGTTGGATAGTGAATAAAAGGTTTTCTCAGCTCTTTTCCAGCACATTACACCAGTCTTTGGTATTTAAGTTTCATTGCAATATCATAAAAGTTTTATTTCAGCGTCAATAAACTTGCGGCACAGACCACGTAAAGCCACTTAGAAATCATGCCAGAAAAAACAGAGAATTTAACATTTTGATGATGATTGAGTAGTAAGACAAAAGAAGCAATGAGTTGATTTTCGAAAGACGGAAAAGGTGTGAAAATTCTATCATTCTCTATGGACAGTTAATCAAGGAAAATTCAAATTGCAATTTCTTTCTTCCCTCTACAGGGATAATTTATAGAATGGACTAAATTATTGAGATCATTAAGGAATTCTTGGAGATTTTCGTGAACTGGCCAAATACAGAAGATATCATTCCACATATCAAACACAATAACTTTTGTGGAAAAATTTTTGGTAAGAGTTTTGTCTCTCAAAAATCCATGTAAAATTGCTCAAGGACAGGAGATAAGCGGATTACCATAGCCTGCCAAACTTTTGTACAAAAAATTCCCCATTAAACAAATTTACTCTCTTTGATACTAAACTCTTATGAGACTAATGAGGTTTGCACATTAAGGAATGTAATGACGTTCTAATCCCACTCCAAATATTCCAAATAATTATACTACAGGCACTTGTAAATAAAGAGACAAATCAAAAACTAACCATATTAAAATCAAAATTCAAATTTAAAATATTCAGTTGCTCATTAAAATCAACATGTTCTAACATTGTGTTAGAAATTGTTTCTTACCAAAGGAGTAAGAATTTTTACAAGCCATTAGATAAATTATACGTAACTGAGCCCAATGAAAACTAATGAGTGATCTGATAGGGTATGATTTAATGTGTTCTTGTCTCAACCCTAACATATAAGGTAGGAGGCGCATTCGGTGTAAAACTGTTTAATTACAACCGGTCCAAGCCCTTCAAATGAATTTAATGTGTTCTATAAAATGGGAGTTCACTGTCTGTGTAGGTCAGACCTCAGTTGCGTATAAGTATCAAATATCATTAGCAATGTCATTATTTTACTTATATAGCCTTTCATTCATTATTACCACTGCATTAGATTTATCTGCTTTAGTCACTTTTACTGATCGTCTTCTTTATTTTTTAAAAGCATGGAGAAATCTCAAGGGAAATTTTTGTGAGCAGGTCTTAAGAATAGAACATTTTATTTCATTTTACATTGGATCTCTCAAGGATGACTGATTCATTATTAATTTTTTTAGGAATTATATTATTATTATTATATTATTATAATTATATGATATTATTATCTATTATTGATTATTATTCTTATTATTATTATTATTATTATTATTTTAGCAATAAATTTGAAGCTGACAGAGGGATCGATGCTAGAACCTGAGGGATCGTGGGCTTTAGGTTTATATGAAATAAAAGTTATTATTTTATTCAAAACGTTGTTGTAATATGTTATAGTCTTGCCTTGACTGTACATGGAGTTTTTCTAAAAACAATTGATCTTAGTTTTTGCAGTTTAAGATCTATTCTCCTAAAAATGCTAATTAATTCTGATATTACGCCTATCTACGGGTTGTGATTAGATGCGATATAGGAGATTTATAAGCAACAAAATACATAAGTTATAATATCAGGATACTACAAAGTTTGTGCCGTAAAAAGAAAAGAGTGAAATGTTTATGCGAGTGTCACTCTGCTATACTCCTTATCCCCCATTTCGCTCATAAAAATTTCTACCAGCTTTCTCCTCTCTCCTTCCTATTCTTGTTACGAAACACAAGTGAAGTTAATAACAACGCATCTAATTCCACAAGGCGCAGGCGAAATCCAGAGTCTCTTTATCGGTGCCAATATGGAGGAAAACCCGATTCCAGAAAAAACTCCGAAAGAAACAACAACGAGCATAAAATGCCGGAAGGAGTACGTAAATTAAATCGTATAATTTCAAAGACTTCGGGAAGTGAGAGAGAGGGAGAGAGAGAGAGAGAGAGGGAGACTGATGAGAGAGAGAGAGAGAGAAGAGAGAGAGAGAGTCGTAAATTCATCTGCTGCCCTATGGAATGAATATTTATTCAGGTCCGAAAAAAAAGTCCTTTTCGCAACCCTTTTCGATATGATTTTTGCTCATCCACTTTTTGTTTGAATATGAAAAAAAATGTGTTTTTGATCGTAATTCTGGAATTGGAAAGCTACAATTCTATATATAGCAATCCTCTTAAAAACAAAAAGAAGGTTACGGAAATTGATAGTTTGTTGTACCTATAACCAGTATATTACCTATTGTAAGAGAAGAAATAGCAAAGGAATTATTGACAACTAAACAATATACATAATGAGAGTCAGAGAACGTTCAACTCTCTCTTCCGTAGATCGTGTTTTGAAACAAGAACATTGGATTTCAATTTGTATGAGTCAGCTATTGACGATTAGAGATCGAGGGCGTTCGCATCCCTACGCAGGTCTTTGGTGAGGCGACGCCGCAATGGTAGCTATGGAGTACAGTTGAGTTATTTTTACGGTTACGAAGTACTTCTGTAACAGTGATATTATGGCATAAGCAGATGGTGTGGATTAAACTTCAAACAAACACATGACATGTAACCATATTGTGTGCTATTAAGAACATCAAACGCAGATGATGAAATGACTCAACGAAAATATTATGTCGGTAAGAGTTACGCAAAAAATAATATGGAGTTGATACGTGCTACCGTTGTTTGTAATGACATTGGTAACCAGGATAAGTTTAAGAGGAAACAACGGAGTCAATTCACTAACAAAGATCTTTGGAAATTCAGGGAGACGAAGCAATCAAACCAGAACTGCAAATTTATCCTCAGTTAATGTGAGTACTAAAATATTGACAGCTACAATGCATAAAACAGTGTCTCACTATGACTCTATCCTAGTATATATAAAACACTGCATATTAGTGTCAATG
>NC_061092.1:54948847-54951347 GCF_015104395.2 Macrobrachium nipponense
CTGCTCTGCTTTTCTCATGCTTGCTGTTTCCGTACCATACAGCATTGCTGTTCTTACCACCGTCTTGTGAAATTTTCCTTTTAACCTAAGCGGCACTCTTTTGTCACAAAGAACTCCCGAGGCCGCTCTCCAGTTGTTCCAGCCTGCCTGTACCCGATGTTTTACTTCTTCTTCCATACTTCCTCCAGCGTTAACAAAAGATCCCAAATACTTAAACTTATCAACTCTCCTTATTTGCTCTCCACCAAGCTGAATACTTTCTCTATCATCCCCCTCAGTGGTGGTACACATATATTCTGTTTTGGATCTACTTATTCTCATTCCTCTGTCCTCCAGTACTTGTCTCCATCTCTCCAATTTCACTTCCAGATCTTCCCTGCTCTCTGCACACAGAACAATATCATCCGCATACAATATGTTCCATGGTACTGTCTCCCTTACTTCCTCTATTATAACATCCATCACTATGTTAAAGATAAATGGGCTCAGAGCCGACCCCTGGTGTAATCCTACTCTCACCTCAAAACCTTCTGTCTCCCCAACACTGCTCCTCACTCTGGTAAATACATTCCGGTACATCTCTGTATCAATCGCACATACTTCTCTGGCACCATCTTCTCCATCAGGCTCCTCCATACCTCGCTGTCTCGGGACTCGGTCATAAGCCTTTTCAAGGTCAATGAATACCATATGTAGGTCCCTTTGTCTTTCCCCGAATTTCTCCATTATTTGCCTCAGACAAAATATACCATCTGTTGTTCCCTTCCCTTCATAAATCCCATCTGCTCCTTACCTATTTGTACTTCTTCTCTCAGTCTAGCATCTATCATCCTTTCCAGTATCTTCAAAGTGTGGGACATCAATTAATGCCCTATAATTACCACACTCTTGGACATCGCCTTTCCCTTTAAAAAATTGGTATCAATATACTCCCACGCCACTCATTTGGTATCTTTTCCTGTTCAAGGATCTTTATCATAAGATCGTACAGTATATCCACTCCTTCATCTCCTAATGCTTTCCATGCCTCCACTGGGATCATGTCTGGTCCGGTTGCCTTCCCATTCTCATCTTCTTTCAGTGCATTTAGTACCTCTTGCCTAGAAAAACCACATTACCATGCCAATGTTCACTTGCCCATCCTCTCTTATTAGTCTAATATTTTCTTCATTTAACAACTGTTCGAAATATTCTTTCCATCTCTTCACAATGTCTTCCTCCTTTCTAAGTACTACACCCTCTTGATCCTTTATTTGTTTGATATGTGTTATATCTTTGGTGCTCTTATTTCTAGCCTTTGATAGCTTGATCATCTTCTTTAATCCTTCCTTTGTCCCCAGCTCATTATACACATCATCATACGACTTTGCTTAGCTTGGGCTACCACCTTTTTCACCACCTTGTTTTTCTCTCTGTACCTATTTCTGTCTTCCACTGACTGTGACTCTTCCATCTTTTCTTTGCCTCCTTCTTATCTTTTACTACTTTCTCAATGTCTTCATCACCACCCACTCTCCTTTTCTTCCCATATGATACCAGATGTCTCTCCTAGCAGCTCCTTTCCATGCCTTCTTATTACTGCTGCATTTCGTGCCCACCATTCTTGAACATCTTCAATCCCTATATCAATACCTCCAAAACCCTCCTCTTAAACTCTCTCTTCTTATCCCTTCCTTCTGTAATTCATACCATTTAATTTTCCTTATCCTTTAGCTTGGTTTTTCTTTCCCTTTTCAACTTCAAGTCCATACATAGCAACCTGTGTTGGGGGGCTACATGGTCGCCTGGAATAACTTTGCAGTTCTTGACCTCCACCCAGATTTATCCTTTTATACAAGAATAGTCTATCTGGGAGAATCTTCCCCCACTCCTATATGTTATTAGGTGCCCTTCCCTTTTGCTTTTCAAAGAATGTGTTTACTATTGCCATGTCGAATGACACAGCAAAGTCCACTACACTCTCTCCTTCTGGGTTTCTCTCCCCAATTCCATGGCCCCCATGCACACCCGCCCAATCGCCTCATTTTCACTTCCGACATGGCCATTCAAATCTGCCCCAACTATCACCCTCTCATGCTCTTCCAGTTCTTGCATTATTCCATCCATGTCTCTCCAGAAATTTCCCTTTCTTCTTCTTCTGTGCAACCAACTGTGGTGCATATGCGCTTATAATATTCAGAATCTCTCCTCCATAACATATCTTCAATCTGATGATGCGGGTCATCTTTCTATGCACTTCTATTACCGAGTTCTTTAGTTCACTAGACAGTACTATGCCAACTCCATTTCTACCTTGTTTATTTGCTCCACTATAATATAGCTTATATCCATCTCCCAACTCTTTAGCTTTATTTCCTTTCCACCGCGTTTCTTGCACACACACAACATCTACTTTCTTTTCTCTCATCAAGTCAGCCAATTCTCTACCTCTCCCAGTCATGGACCCAACATTTAGCTGACATACTCTGAACCCAATGTGAGCTCGCTTCTTTAGCTGCAC
>NC_061092.1:54956347-54961347 GCF_015104395.2 Macrobrachium nipponense
CTGTCTCTTGCCTTCTCTGCATAAGGTTGGTTAGCGGTCTTTGGTCTTTTTTTTTTTTTTATTGTGTTGTAATTCATAAATGTGGAATTTTAGAGTATTTTTTCATTCAATTTTAAAGTAATTTTAAAGTAATTTTATTTATTGTCTAACAGATTCCCTGAAGATGTAATAATGATATTACGAAACGTAGGAAATAAAGAATTAAAAATTGATTACATTTCCAATGGACCACCGTTCACTGCTATATATATATATATATATATATATATATATATATATATAGTATATATAGTATATATATATATATATATATATATATATATATATATATATATATATATATATATATATATATATATATATATATATACATATATATATATATATATATATATATATATATATATATATATATATATATATATATATATATATATATATATATATATATATATATTACATACATTTACGTAAAAAATTCAAAAAAATAACACGATGGTATGAGGTATGACATTTCTTGTCTAGAGAATGATGGTTGGTTATGATCAAGCCAGAAGGGCCCCTTGTCTTAAGGGTGGTAAGAAGTCGAAGGGGTCATGATACCTGAAGTGGACCTCTGGGCTATCCCACCAGACGGATACTATAATCAAGAATTGGCTCATATACCGCCACCACTTATCGAAGTTTCTCAGCTGAGTTTTCACTTGCTGAACCTTAGTCCTTCAGGGGCCTTATTGTGGTTATGACGCTGTACTCAAATGTAAAGGTGACCAGAAGTATTCAGGAATATTTTAGAATCACTCACCTCAATCACACAACAGACCTGATAGCTGCACAAGAATAACAATGAATTCTTTTTTGCCCCTACATGTGATGAAATATTCCAATGAAGAGTCCGTTCCTTTGGTCGAGTTTGTCGTAAATCTGCTTTAAAATTATTGATATGCGATATTTAAAAAGTAGAGATATAACTTTCGCACAGAGTCAGTTTTTAGTAATTTAATCTTATGCACAAAAAGAAAATCGTGAGAAAGACTTAACAAAGGCCTCCGGGACATTTCCAGGTCAGTATGACCGACGGGTGATAGTAGGTTTCAGGTCAGTGAACTTTTGTGACTATATTAGACCCAGAATATCAGGTTCTTTAGGCATAATTTCAATATCATTATTATATACCATCACATCAATCGTTAACAATAAGATACTCGCTGCTGTTCTTCAGTGCCTCTACATTCGTCATTAAAGATTAATTCTTGTCAGTGTTTCCAGTTATGTTTTGGGTGGAAGTTCCAATATAAATCATTAATTTTTCTTAGTTAGTGGTTATGTTTGCAAGACTCATTGGACACTTAACCTCTGCAATTCCTTTCTTTGGAGCTTAGTTCCATCATAACAGAGTTTAAAGTACTTGACCTTTTGTTTGTTCCGAGTCTGAAAACTGCCTAATCTATTGCCTTTAGATGCACTTGGCGCGAAGCTTGACGCCATCTTCATTCAGTAATAAAACTTCGCACATACAAAGGAATCTAAAGGTTCATGAACGCTAGATCATAAATTAAAAAAAAAAAGGGTTAAAAAAAAGGGCAGTTCCATCCTTCCTAAGCGACACAATATATCCGCTGTTTTTATTTGCGAGCAAAAGTAAGGTCACAGTAGTCGGCCTAAATCGCCCATTCCTATTTTCCATCAATTAGCAACGTTTTTTTTTGAAATGGAATTTAAGAATTTTTCCAATTTGTTCATTTTTATCGTAGGTGAATGGTTTTGGGAAAGCATTTTCGTTATTGCAATTTTATCTCTCTCTCTCTCTCTCTCCTCTCTCTCTCTCTCTCTCTCTCTCTCTCTTCTACTATATGACCGGCACACATTTAAATTTTTGCCACCTTTTAGGAGGAACTGTCATTATCGTACAATGTCACTGATTACGTTTTAACCCATGTCTTGTGGACAGATACCGGGTAGAAGAAGAAAAAAAAAAAAAAAGAGATAAACATTCGAAGTCATTATCAATGTTTACCAAATTGACGAATTGGGACGAAGTGTCGAATCTTAGGTCCTTATGAAGGGAAGCACCGGAATAATTGGAGGGAGAGGGAGAAGGAGAAATTGTAAGCGTAGGTGGAAGGGACGAATAAGAAAAGAATGAATGAGAGAGGTATGAATAAGAAGGGACAAAGGAGAGTGGTGGGCATGAGAATAGGAATTTACAAAAGAAAGCTTTAGGAATGAAATAGGAAGGGGAATGAAGCAGAAAAATAGTAGGAAGCGAGAGAGAGAGTGAGAGAGAGAGAGAGAGAGAGAGCGAAGCGGAGTAATAGCGTGAAAGAAAGCGGCAAAAAAAAAAAAAAAAGTCAAGGAACTCCGTGACGAGAAAGGCATAACAGCGGATATATGGTAATTGAGGGCGAAATCGATGTTGGTGAAAAGAGTAATAAGCTATAAAATATAATGAATATCTCAGCAATATGAAACAAAAACGAAAAACACATATCAAAAGAGAATAGAGAGACAGAGGAGACCAAAGAAAAGGAATTGATTTCAAAGAGCAATTTCTTCTGATATCCGTCGTCATGATTTCCCAAAATATAAAATGAGAAAAGGCATAAAAATTTAATTCTGCATCTCCTGGAAACTGAGAGAATTCTGTTTCTTTGATTCATAGTTTTTACCGTGTAAACGCTGGATAATGAGGAGGAAATACAAAGTTCTCCCTTCTGGAACAAAGGCGGAGAGCGCTGTTGGATAGTGGTTGTTTAATGCCCTTCATAGTATAATAGACAAACAACACAGAGGAAATATAGGAAAATGTTTAAAGTAGTCAAGAGGAAAGGAAGAGCAAAGCAAATAAAAGTATAAAAAGATGGACGAGGTTAAAAAAAGAATGAGTATATCTTAGTTTAACCAGACCACTGAGCTGATTAACAGCTCTCCTAGGGTGACTGACCGGAAGGATTAGATTTTTATTTACGTGGCTAGGAACCAATTGGTTACTTAGCAATGTGACCTACAGCTCACTGTGGCATCTGAACCAAATTATATACAGAAATTAATTTCTAATCACCAGAAATACATTCCTCTGATTCCCCACTGGCGGCAGCTGGGAGCGAACTCGGCCTACCAGATTGGTATGGGAGTATGCGACCGACTTGTCCAGTGAGGAACTAGGAGAACGAAGTAAATTAAGTACTTTGACGAGAATGTGAAGTTTTTTTTACTGATAAGTGAGAGAATGGCTAATGAGCAATTGTATCCCTGAGGAGAAAGCAGTCCCGGGTTGATGGAGTAGTTCGAAGGTTTGTTGAATTAGGAAGACATGAGAGGAGTTGAGCTGAAAGACCCAAGAGTGGAAGAGGAAAGTGGAAGTCTGCCAATGGTTATAGAAGTGGTAGTTGAGGATATATGGAAGCCACTGAATATGAGGTTGCAGAAAGGAAGGACACAATAGTGGATGGAATCATAGTTGGGATGCTACAGTATGGTGGTGAAAATGCGATTTAAAGGCTAGAAATGTTAAAAGTAGAGACATTGGGTCGAAGAAAAATTTTCCAAAGAATGAGTAAAAGGATAATTAAAAGCTTAATATTACTAAGCTGCCAGTGAAGGCGTATGGTAGAATTTTGATTGAGAACGTAGTACAAGTTATGACAGGAATGAAAGACAAAGAGAGTGTAGTGCGAATTTATACAAAGAAGAGGGTGAATGGATCAAGTATTTGTTAAGCTGATATGTAGGAAGCTGAAAGCAAAAGAGAGACGTTGAATGTGGTATACATGGACCTGGAAAAACTTACGGCAGAACTGGTTTGGAGGAAATAAGGGTGGTGTTGAGACCAATATCCATGTATGTGATAAAAACGAAACATGTTACCAAACCTAGATGAAGTGACTGGTTTGATATAAAATGGGGATTATAAAAGGTCATCTTAAATTCCTAAAGATGTTTCATATCCTTATGGACAGAGTAATACATGAAGTCAGGTAAAGGACATTAGCTTTAGGTGCAAAATTGTGAGATAAGTGAGTGAACCATGAAATGAGTGCAGACTGGCTGATATTTGGTAAAGATGGAGAACTGATTGGAGGTGGTCAACAGAAACTGCTGAACCTTGGAAAGTTACGACTAAATGTTAGTAGAAAAGTTATGATGGTAAATGGATATGGGAATGATGGAGTCATAAATATCAGAATGAATGGAAACATAATGGAAGCAGCTAATTCATTTACATATTCATTATACCAATGGAATTAGGACAATTACACTTAGACTAAAGCCTCTGCAATCTGTCGTCTCACTTACGCAAAAAATAAAGTCACGAACCCTTACATGTGTATTGCTCCACTTAAATTTTTCTCTCTCATTTATTTGGTAAAAAAGGCCAGTTTAGTAGCCTCCGCATTTCATCTCCATTTGCTTTCATTACCCCTCTTACTCAACTCCAGGCTAACACAACTTTCATTGTGCTCATCCTCTGTTGCCTAACTTTGCATAGAGCTTCTGTTACAACTACTGCGTCGCCTGTTCTGTTCGTCGCACCAATATATTTAAGGTCCTTTGCTTCCTCGTGTTCACAGTATTTTGTAATAATTAGTAATTGAAATGTTGTTAGACGATGGATATTGGAAGATCAAAGATATAGTAAAGATAATGATATATATATATATATACATATATATATATATATATATATATATATATATATATATATATATATATATATATATATATATATATATATATATATATATATATATATATATATATATATATATATATATATATATATATATATATGTATATATATATATATATATATATATATATATATATATATATATATATATATATATATATATATATATATATATATATATATATATATATATATATATATATATATATGTATATATATTATATATATATATATATATATATATATATATATATATATATATATATACACATACATACATATATCGAGCAACATCTGTCCTTTAATATCT
>NC_061092.1:54963847-54976347 GCF_015104395.2 Macrobrachium nipponense
ATTTTCTAACATAGGTTATTCTTCGCTGGGGTACTTATAAAGTTTTTCCACCTTTTGAGTTACTGGGCTTTTGGACTGATAAAACTTAATTGGCACTTGTTGCAATTACGAGTCTATAGGCACGAGGGAAATTTACTGAGTATTGATTGTCACTTTCACTGTCTTGATTGCTTCGCACACCACACTTTTGCACTTGTTCTTCTTCTGGGGATTCTTCTGTCTTTCTCTGTTTCACGGCCATGCCACTGCAGTTCTCCCCTCAGGCTCCCCGGTTGTTCTCTCTCTTGGCTTCTCTGTTCCCCTTTTTTCTCTGCTCCCTTTTTTCTTGCTCTCTCTCTGTCTCGCCTCCTTTTGTTCAGTTTGAAATCTCCTTAGCCCCGCCTTTGGATTTTTGGATTTTGACTGGGTGTGGCATTTTCTGAAAGACTTCTTGTGCCTTAGTGGCTGCAAACATTATACAAGACCGCCTTCCTGTCAGGTCTTCTACAGTAATTCGTAGGCTTTGAATTTGTATACGCCTCCTTCTTCATGTCCTGGCTTCTTAGGGGCGTATCCCTTGGTAACCTCATAGGTCATTCGTTGATACCCCTTTTGGGCTGTCTTATGACCAACACTCATGGCTTTTGATTCGTCGATACTAGAGGCCTACCTTTGGGAGGGTGGAGCTTTTAAGAATTTGGTACTTCCCTCTTTCTAACAACGGGTCATAGAATTCCTTTTTAACGTATGCCAGATGGCTCTCTCTGACCTGTTCACGAAGGGAACGGCGATTAGTCATAGGCGCTAATGAGAGTAGTTTCCAATTTCTCGATATGCCTGGGCAATATCCCTCGTCAGCTATAATCTCTTGTTTGGTCACTAATCGCTGGTACGGGACAGAGGCTTTTTGGGGGAGATGAAAACCAGATGTCTAATGGCTAAAAGCCTAATGTTTTGAGTAACAAAATCCCTTCGCTAAGAAAAATCATTATCGTATTCCCTTTTTCTCCTTTCTTCCTTATTATCCGTTTCGTGCCTTTTTCTTAAGTATTATTAAGTTATTGTCTTTTGGAATAACGACACTGTGCCACACTATTACAGTCTCGGCCCGCTACCTCGCTGACTCCGACAGCGTTATCTAAGCTGAAGCAAATATTATACCTACAAGAGGACTCCTAACTTATGCTTCTTGGAAATCATATTCTTGGAAACTTTAACTCAAAAACATCAAAAAGTGAATGTAAACTGAGCAAATCCTTGATTAAGTAACGTTAAGGGCAACAATCAAAAGTGAATGTAAACATGAGTAATTCTTGAGTAAGTAACATTCTGAGAAACATTAAAAACTGAATATGAATATGAACAAATACTTTGATTAAGTAATATTTAAAAGAATCATCAAACTGAATTCAAATATGAGTAAATCACATTAAGAAACATGAAACTGAATGCAAACAAAAATAAATCACCAAAAACAAGAAAAAACTGAAAGGTTAAACATAAATTAGCCCTTAAGTCACATAAGTTATATAAATGCATGGTAGAAGCAAAAAAATAATGGTAATTATCCAAGTTTACAGTATATGATTGGTACAGTCCTCAGTCCTATTCTATCTAGGTGGATATCGTCTTTCTTTATGGAAAAATAAATTTCGCTCGTTGTTGACGACATTTGATGGCTTCTTGTTGCTGCGACCTGCTGCTTGGAGACAAGTCCTTGGAGAAAATATCCTTGTGTATTTGTATGCAATAACAAGTGTGTCCTTGACTTCCTACTGAGATTGTGTATTGTGTTTATGCAAAATTTCATTGGACATTCTTACTGTAATTCTGAGTAATCTTGTACATTAAACCATATAACTTCACTGCTTGATACTACAACAAAATGGCAACTCGGTTAAAGAACCGGTTAGTGGTTAATACTTGTAGGTTTCTTCTACTGTGGCAACAATTAGTAAGTTTTCAACCAATCAATATCTTGTTAGTAAGTTTTTCAAACAAACTACTATCTTGTTCGATTAATTATCTTTATTAGTAAGTTTTCATCAATCAACATCTTATGGATTGAACAAAGTAAGTGTATTAATTACCCCTTCAATATCTTAGTCATTTCTGAAACGAATTCTCTTATCTTAAAATCTCTTAATGTCTATCTTTTAACCCGTCTTATTTATTCTTTTACTTCTAAGAATGTTCTTATGGAACGGTTAAACTTAATATACGTCTTGAAATTCTATCTGCGCATTGAAACTGTTTCTTACATACCCAAATAATTCCCTTCAAGTCAAAATTAATTTGAAGTTAGTGCACGTAACTCAAAAAATTCTTGCTACAAAACCGACTAATTAAAGTAAGAATTGTAACAATAAAAGATTATTCCTAAGTCGACCGATGAAGGTAAAACTTAGCAATAAAAGAAATCAAATAAATACATGGGAATAATGGGATGAATTAATGGGTTTGTTCTTCTGTTTCACTGAAAAGTGACTCTTCTATTTCTTAGGTTATATATAGTTCCTTCTTCTGGAATTTCTTCTGACGTCTCTGTCATTTTGGATTCTTTAACTTTCTTTGGTTCTCTTGACCTTGTCCTTGTTTATCCAAAATTCTTCTTCTTCTAATGATTCAGCATATGTGGAAGGCATTTGGCTATTCATTTTCTTAACCTTTAATCTTAGTTTCTTGTACGTCTACGACCTTGTATGGTCCTGTGAATTTGTGGCTAACTTATAATTAATACACTTCTACTTCCTTCTTAATATAGACTCATCCCCCTTCTTGTAGTCTACAGGCCTTAATCCTTCTTGATGCTTCTCTATCATATTCTGCTGGGCTTCTTCTAAATTCTTGTGCAATTGCTTGTGTATTACTTTAAAGTTTCCGATTCTTATCTTCATGATATCTTCAGAGTAATTATGGCTGTATTGGCTGATTCAGCCATGCATAAGGTAATCTGGGTTCATATCCCATCAAAGCTTTTTATGGGAGTTGCTCGAGTACTCGTATGATGCCTTGCATTTAATGATAATTGGACTAAAAGGTAAATTGACGTCCAGTCAGGATCCTGTCCTACTGTGTGACGTAATACGTCTAGAACCTTCCTGTTATTCCTTTCTACTAAGCCATTACTAGCTGGGTGATACGGCTGTATCGCTACCTTTTTCTACCTTAAAGGCGTTACAAATTTCTTGAACTAATGAGTTGTTGAACTCGGTCCCATTATCAGAGTATAATGAGCTGTGGGGCAGAATAATCTGCAAAATATCTTATCGAAGAGAGCAGTTGCACAATCCTTGGCACGTTTTTTACTAGTTAGTGGTACCAACTCTGTATATCTCGTGAGCGCGGTCGATACATACTAGTATATTCTTATTCCCTTTACAACTGTGGTATGAAGATTAGTTGATAAGATCAATAGATACTCTTTCGAATGGAGTCTGTGGGATAGGATATTTCCCTAGTGGTACTTCCTTGTCTGTTCTTCCCTTGTAGCTGTTACATGTATTGCAGCTCTTCACATAATTACTAACATCTTTGTGAATTTCCCTCCAATGGAAAGTTCTTTGGATTAATCTAATTGTCTCATCCCTTCCTGGGTGAGCTCTCATGTCATCATCGTGCATTAGCTCAATGACCTTGTCTCTTAGACTCTTAGGTACTAATCTTTTGTGCAGTACACCTAGAAATTGACCCAAATGGATCATATTCGTGACACATCCATATTAATACGCCATCTATGTCCGTTAGTGCATCTGTGGGACATCCAACCTTCCTACCTAGTTCGGTTAATTCTTGTTGGCTGTGTTTTCTTTCGTTTCTAACGTATTTGAACAGTTCCCTTATATCTTCATCTCTTTCTTGTTCCTTTATGAAATTTTGCCGGGAAAGCTCCTCTGTATAGTGTATGGTGAGTACATTTACGTCATTGCACATTGTTTCATTCTTTTCTTCTTCTTGACTTATCATATTATACTATCACCTTGTGGACACATATCTTGATAATGCATCTGCGACCTTATTCGTCTTCCCAGGGACATATTTTCACCTCTATATCATAATCTTGGGCTGTCATGAACCAACGGGCTCTTCGTCCAGAAAATTAGGATTCTTTAGCATTTCTACTGCAGCTGAATGATCCGTGAACACGGTTATCTTGTAACCAAAAATGATATATCTGAAATGCTTTAAAGCGTCTATTATAGCTAGAGACTCGAGGTCTGTTACTGAGTAGTTCACTTCTGAAGGCTTTAATTTCCTACTGTAATAAGTATCGCTTATACTTATTATCTTGTTTCTGCATTAAACCATGCTCCTATACCGATGTGGCTTGCATCCGTGGGCTAAAAAAGAATTCTTTGCCAAAGTCTGGGAAGCTAAGCACTGGGGGATGTGTTAATCTTTCTTTCAATCATCGAATGCTTCTTGCTGCTTGTCTGTCCATACAAATGATACGTGTTCCTTTAAAGTTCAGTTAGTGGTGCGGATATGACTGCAAAGCTCCCTATGAACTTGCGGTAAAAATCCTGCTAAACCTAAGAATGACTTTACATCCTTCTGGCACTGAGGTGTAGGATATTCCTTGATTGACTTTATACTTTAAGTCGTTTACTTTCTACGCCTTTTCACTTAGTGTATGCCCAAGGTAGTCTATTTTCCTTTTAAGGAAGTTACACTTCTTTAATTTAAAGCTTCAGGTTGGCTCTTCTTAATCTCTTTAGGACTACTCTGACTAAGTCTATGTGTTCCTCTATAGTGTCTGTTGCTATTACCAAATCATCTATGTAACAGTGTACGTCCTTGCCTAGTAAATCGCCCAAAATTTTATCCATTAATCTTACAAAAGTTACCGGGCTTGACTTTAGACCAAAGGGCATTCTTACATACTGGTATCTGCCGTTACTAGTGGAAAAAGCAGTCAAAGGTTTACTTTCTTCGTCTAGAGGGATTTGCAAGAATCCCTGCAATAAATCTATTGTGGTGAAGTACTTCTTGGACCCTATAGTAGCGATAAGATCTCGCATTGACGGCATTGGATAAGGATCATTTTCAGTAATTTGGTTCAATTTTCTGAAATCCACAACTATTCTGTAAGTTTTGTCCCTTTTAGGAACTAGCAAAAGTGGAAAAGACCATGGGGATTTAGATGGTTCTATTATTCCTTGCCTATTCATTCTTTGTACTTCTCTTTCAATGATCTCCTTCTGGGAATGTGCTACTCTGTAAGCTGGTATGTAAATTGGCTTTGTGTTCGATGGAATGTCTATCTTGTGCGTTATTTCGCGTGTATTTCCCAAGGTGTCGCCGTCTAGAGCGACTATATCATTATATTCGCACAGTAAGTCTATGAATTCTTCTCTAACATGGTTTTCCTTAATGTCCTTTAAATGAGATCCTATTTTAGCTCTTCTCAGTTTATGTCCTGAGCGTAATTTCATTTCCTTTACTAATTGCTGCTACTGTTTCCCGTTCTACAACTCGGATAGGTATGGAGTATACTTCTGCTAAGCCTATCTCTGTATCTGGTGTTAATTTAACCTTTCCTCCTCTGTTATTCGTAATCTGTAACGCTATTTTGCCCTGTCTGACTTCGTGTAAACTAGAAGAATAATGTATTCCGTTTACTTGCGACTTTTCAGTAAGCGTGAGAATTTCCTTCCCTTCAAAAATTGGATTTACTGTACATTCTACCCACGTACTTTCTCCTGGTTTAAGTCTTAATTCCCTCTCTAACTTTAAATAAGTGCATTGATTTGATTCTAAGAGGTTAAATGATCTGTGGTGAACTCGTGATGCATTCTGGGATATCTTCCCTCTGTCTTATCCTTCTTTAAAATACCTTTTATCGTGGGATTCTGTTGAGTCTGGGTTCTTTTAATTGGCTTGCATATTGGTATTCTAGAAATCTCACGACCGTTTTTCAATCACTAGTGTTCTCTAGGGGCATCAATGCTTATCCCTTGTCTAGCCATAGTTGGATAACCTATCAGCAAATGAGCAAAAGTTAATTGTAATATCTCTGGCTACCAGAACCTTTTCTCTTAGAGCAATTCTTCCTAGCCTAAATGGAAAATCTAACTGTCCAATTACGTGGATATCATTACCCTGGACGTCTGTGATTCTACAATCTACTGCTGGATTCAAACTTAAGTGAGAAAAATACAACCGATACACCTTTTCTGACATTATATTCTTAGGACTACCTGTATCAAGAATGTTAACAATAGGTTTTTCTTTAGACCGACATGTGCGGAAATAATGGTCTATAATTATATTCATTTCCTACAATCAACTTTGCTAACCTGTGTAGCTGGGCTTAGCTTGACATTCCGGACGTTCTCTCTGTTATAGAGGAAGATTCATTGTACCAGTAAGCAGAAAATTTCCCATTGCGTCGTATGACATTGGCTGAGCTGATTGATACCCTATACTTGCTGTTGATTAGCATATCTATTTGGGACGGAATCCCTATTTCCTCTAACTGGGGGAGATTGACTATTGTTTCTACTTCTGCCTCTCGACTGAGATCTACCTCTAGGAGCTGAGACAAATTTATTTCTGCATTCTCGAGCACTATGTCCTGTTCTCTTATGGAAAGGACAGAAGGCCATCCTTCGGCAGTCACTGGCATAATGTCCTCTCTTCTGACAGTTATAACACGTGACTGTCGAAAATCCTCCTTGAGAAGATTTACCTGGCATCTTATTCTGATTTCTAGATGGTGTCCTAGATCTATTTGGACCCCTTTCTTTTTGTCCTATAGCGACTAAAGGTCTGTATATAGGATTCCCTTCAGGCCTTCTACCTAGGATTTTTGTTTCCTCCTCTTCAATCTCTGCTACATCATCGGATGTCTCCCACTTACGGGTCATCCTTGCAATAACTTCCGTTGGCAGGCTTCCAATCATTATTGCTAGTCTAAATATTTTTTTAACATGACTCATTAGCATTTTTTGCTTGCCTCCTTCTACCTCTATCCAACCTGTGGATTCCATGAAGTTACCCCATTCGTTCATATTGTTATACAACTGAGAGCTAAACTCTTGATAACGTCTTTCGTCTAACTTAAATTGACGCACTATCCTTGCCAAGCTGGTAACTGGATCTCTTTCACCAACTGTGGAATAAACCTTCCTAAAATACCGTTTCAATTCTTCCCAATTCTTAAGATCTCGGTAAGTCTCGGAGTGGACGTATCGCTCTAAGTCTCCTCCGGCTTCCAAATCAAGATAACTCTTGGCTTCAATAAGCTTTTCTCTATCTGTCCCTGTTATGCTATCTAGGCGTGTCTCCACTTGCTCTATCCAGTTCTCTAAGTTACAAGCTAACTGACCGTCCTTTCTTCCGCAAAATTTAGCTATGTGATTAATTACATGTCCCTTCTGTGTTCCCATTACTGCTGCGCTTGAATTCGCGGACTGTGTACCTTCCGGCATGGTTAATTTCCTTGTTTGACTTCTCGTGAGCACAGGCGTTCTTACTTTCTGATAAGGAGTCGGTCTCCCTTTGACCATCGACTCGTTAATGGAAATTTTCTTAAGTACTGAGTATCATTAAAAGTATCAAAGTTATGACCGTAATATCCCAAAAAGAAAATGATAATAACAATAAACTGTTTTTACTAAAGTATTCGATCACCAAAAAAATAAAAGAATTTTCCCAGAAATATTCTCAAAGTCTTACGTTACCGGTAAGCGATTCTTAAATAACAACAAAAACCCTCTTAACTGTACTGGTAAAACGATACTGAACTGACCATAAAGTGTACGCTAACGAGAGACCTCCCGTGAATTACCCTTGTTATCCTAAACAAACAAAATAAAAACAAGTAAACATTCATTCGACGTAACGAATAAAAGTAAAAAGCAAATACTAAAACAAAACAAAAACAAAGTACAAGAAATCACAAAAGAACCAAAATCACAAAAAAATAACATAAAATGACACAATCAAAATTAAAATTAAAATTTAAAGTTATTGGTTAGTAAATACAAATGTTCGGGAAAAGGTCTTAGTAGCTGATTAGTTATAATTAGTAAAATGAAGAAATATAGAGTTTCGTTGCCAAAAAAAAAAGTTCAGAGTGAAAATCTTTTAATCTTGAAATACCAGAAATTGTCTAACTGAAATTTTAATCGCGTAATTCACTTTTAATAGAGTCTAATGTTATGTAAGTGTGGGGACATTTATTTCGACTTAACTTCTTTCGTCGTCTTCGACATCCGGGGTTACGTCTGACCGCTTGCGTTCGCCTACCAGCGCGTTGAATGATGTGTTGGTTCCCCCCCTCTCTCTCTTCTTTCCTCTCAGAGCAGGATTGCGTTGACTGTTGCGTTTTCGGGATTATGTTTTCTTTCCTCTTGATATTTTCTTTACGCTTTCGATATCTTGTTCTTCTAGTGGAAGTTCTTTCACTGTTCTTCGGAGTGGAGTTTTTTCTTTCGCAAAGTGTGTGGCTTTTTTTTTGGAGCGCTTTTATTGTTACAACTCGGTAACTGTCTTTGTATTTGGGGAAGCACTGGTAACTGTCTTAGAGGAGAACTTTCTTTTTCGAGTGGCGTGAATGGATTGAAATCTCTTATGCCGACACTAAACTTTTATTCCGTTTCGCGGCCGCTGTCTTTAACTGTCATTCGTGTCTTCGTATCACGTCGCTAATCACCATTTCTTTGCTGTGTCTTTTGTCTCTTCCTATCCCTACCGCTCGACATCAATTAATCTTGTCACTATATCAATCTTTATCTCATCGTATCCCGTCGCTCTGCCACCAATAAATCTGTGACGGTACTTACTTTCTTTGCACAGATCTAAGGTAACGTGTGCCGTGGAGGCTGTACTTTGGAGAATTAGACTTATATAAATTTTTCTTACCTTGCTGAAAGCTCATGATATTGAACCAGCAAAAAGGGTTATCGTTTTGGATGAGAAATGAAGATTGATATTTTCTTAACATAGGTTTATTCTTCGCTGGGGTACTTATAAAGTTTTTCCACCTTTTTGAGTTACTGGGCTTTTGGACTGATAAAACTTAATTGGCACTTGTTGCAATTACGAGTCTATAGGCACGAGGGAAATTACTGAGTATTGATTGTCACTTTCACTGTCTTTGATTGCTTCGCACACCACACTTTTGCACTTGTTCTTCTTCTGGGGATTCTTCTGTCTTTCTCTGTTTCACGGCCATGCCACTGCAGTTCTCCCCTCAGGCTCCCCGGTTGTTCTCTCTCTTGGCTTCTCTGTTCCCCGTTTTTCTCTGATCCCTTTTTCTTGCTCTCTCTCTGTCTCGCCTTTTTGTTCAGTTGGAAATCTCCTTAGCCCCGCCTTTGGATTTTTGGATTTTGACTGGTGTGGCATTTTCTGAAAGACTTCTTGTGCCTTAGTGGCTGCAAACATTATACAAGACCGCCTTCCTGTCAGGTCTTCTACAGTAATTCGTAGGCTTTGAATTTGTATACGCCTCCTTCTTCATGTCCTGGCTTCTTAGGGGCGTATCCCTTGGTAACCTCATAGGTCATTCGTTGATACCCCTTTTGGGCTGTCTTATGACCAACACTCATGGCTTTTGATTCGTCGATACTAGAGGCCTACCTTTGGGAGGGTGGAGCTTTTAAGAATTTGGTACTTCCCTCTTTCTAACAACGGGTCATAGAATTCCTTTTTAACGTATGCCAGATGGCTCTCTCTGACCTGTTTCACGAAGGGAACGGCGATTAGTCATAGGCGCTAATGAGAGTAGTTTCCAATTTCTCGAATATGCCTGGGCAATATCCCTCGTCAGCTATAATCTCTTGTTGGTCACTAATCGCTGGTACGGACAGAGGCTTTTTGGGAGATGAAAACCAGATGTCTAATGGCTAAAAGCCTAATGTTTTGAGTAACAAAATCCCTTCGCTAGGAAAAATCATTATCGTATTGCCCTTTTTTCCTCCTTTCTTCCTTATTATCCGTTTCGTGCTTTTTTGCTTAAGTATTATAAGTATTGTCTTTTGAATAACGACACTGTGCCACACTATTACATATATATATATATATATATATATATATATATATATATATATATATATATATATATATATATATATATATATATATATATATATATATATATATCATATATATATATGATATATGTATGCGAATGCGTGTGCATAAATGTGAACAATCATTTCAATAAAAAATTTAAACAATTGGAAAAATACCATTACTCAAAATTCGTCTACAAATTCTTTAATCGTAACCAAATAAAATCACATATGCTCTTTTAGAGGTTATACTACCATTGATTCGAAAACTCTTGGGAATAATGATCGCAGGGAAATAATCTAATATGGGAAGACATCAGTTGAAGATCTTTGAGTATTTAGGCACATCTGATCATTGTGTCATCGAGATGGACATATCTGTCAACCAGTACATTCCTAATTCCATCAAGGGAAAACAGTCTGGCTGAAATGCAGAGCTAATTGTGATCGCAGTATTGAAGCTTATAGGCACTCAATATTTCAGATGCTATGTTAAGTGGCTAGTTATTATGTCTTGTAATTGTGTATTTTTATTTTATTTTTGCTTCGTTAATTTTAATGTAACTTATAGTAATTATGTAATTTTATCTTATTTTGCTTTGTTTTAATGTAACTGCATTTTAAACTATACGACCGTCATCTGCATCATACTCGCCTTTACCGTAACTGCCAACACCAGTTCTTAGGAAGAGAGCTAGCAGCCAAACGACGTAGTTTGGATTGTTGTGTTATCAAAAAAAGATTCTTTAACTACGCAGCTGAAGAATTCGGTGTCTTGGATAGATTTCAACCATCTTTTGAATCTCGTTGATAAATGTAACTCTTCGAAGATAAGTCGTGTTAAATTTGTGCAAAGTAATAAACTCCGAAAAAATTAGGTTTCACTGATGATAATGGTGTTCCATATGATAAAGTTATTTTTAATTACTCGAGTAGAATTCTCTCCGATATTGAGAAAAAGATTTTATGTAAAGGTTTGAATTATGTTTTATCTTTCTGTAAACCTGATTTTATTGACCATTTTTGCACATTTGAAATGTTTTTCAAAGGCATACTTAACCATTGCTTCTATGATTGAGATAATAAGGGTTTTGAGTTTTTCAAGTGCTCACTGAAACATCTAGCATTTTCTTCTTTTTATGATAGGAAAAGAAATTCTTTGTACATAATATTTTCTAAGGAAGAAAACGAAGTTTTGAAGAGAATTTGGCTAACGATAGAGTCTGTGGTAGTTTTTGAAGCCAGATAAAGGTAATGGGTTAGTTTTAATGAAATAGGATGATTATATTTCTAAAATGTTTAATATATTGATGATCATACCCAAATTCCAATCTGATAAAGATAATATTCTTTTAATTTCTTTTAAATATTCTAAACAAGGAAGAGAAGATAAACAGGTTTTTTAAGAAAATTGAAAGCTGAAGGTGTTGTTGATGATTCTCTGTATTTTAGACTTTTCACATCAGGCTCAAAACCAGGTATTTTATACGGTTTACCTAAGATCCATAAAGAAGATTGTCCTTTAAGACCAATAATGTCTGCTACTGGTACATTTAATTACAAGCTAGCAAAATTTCTGGTACCCATTCTAACACCGATCACCTCCAACCAGTACAGTTTAAAGGACTCGTTTACTTTTGTAAAAGAAATTTGTGAAGTGAATTATGAGCAATGTGTAATGGCCAGTTTTGACATTAAATCTTTGTTTACTAACATACCCTTAAAGGAAACAATTGACATATGTGTTAACGATTTGTTTAAAGATGCCGATAAAATTGAAAAGTTTTCTAAACAACAGTTTCATCAGTTGTTATCGCTAGCTGTAAGTGATTGTTTCTTTATGTTTAACAAGGAGGTATATAAACAGGTAGACGGCGTAGCAATGGGTAACCCATTAGGACCAACACAAGCCAATGCTTTACTCGCTCATTATGAGGAGGAATGGTTGAATGAATGTCCCGAAGATTTCAAACCTCTGATGTACAGGCGATATGTCAATGACACATTCTTAATCTTTAGATCTAGTAACCATATTTCACTGTTTTTAGAGTATTTGAACTCAAAGCACAGCAATATCGAATTCACTTCAGAAACCGAGGCAGAAGGAAAGCTGGCCTTTCTTGATATACTAATCAGCCACAGTGAAAACGGATTTATCACATCTGTTTACAGGAAACCGACTTTCACGGGTTTGACCACCAAAATGTCCTCATTTATTCCTGTTCAGTTCAAGAGAAATTTGATTACGACCTTAATATCGAGGGCTTTTAATATATGTTCAAATTATGTTAATATGAACCTTGAGTTTAATTTCATCAAGCAGTGCTTATTTTTGAACGGTTTTAGCAAAAGTTTTACTAATACGTATATAGGAAAGGAGATTCAAAAATTATTACTTCCAAAACCTACAACTGTCACTGTCAACAGAGCAGTTATGTATTTTCCCATCACGTTTCTTGGAAATAGGTCCTTTAATGTTAAAAATAGATTAACCAAACTTTT
>NC_061092.1:54981347-54998204 GCF_015104395.2 Macrobrachium nipponense
CCTAGAGGAGATCCCATGGCAACTCCATCGACCTGCGAATAGAGTCGTTTATTAAATATGAACATCGAGTCTTGCACAGCAAGATCGAGTAATTGTTTAAAAATAGTTCGGTTAAAACCATGAAAGATTGTGTTATCATTAATAAAAATCTTGTTCAGTATAATATTAATCGTCTCATTAAGTGGAACGTTTGTGAAGAGAGATTCCACATCAAAACTGACCATATAATAGTCCCCATCTTGTCTAGTGATTATTTGTTGAAATTCAAGCCCATTTTGCAAAGTAAACTCGCTATTGCTGTACTCAGAGAGAAGTCCAGCCAAAAATTTAGAGATGGAAAAAGCAGGATTGTTGTAAGCAGCCATAATTGGTCTTAAAGGTAGATCAGGTTTATGAATTTTCGGTTGTCCATGGAGTATGCTGAACGAGGAACCGGTAACAAAAAGCTGTTGATAGGTTGTTTCATTTATAATATTTTCATTTTTTATTTTCCTCAAGAATCTATTAATTTTATCTTCCGTTTTAAAAACTTCTAAAAAAGTAGGTTCACCATGGGACATAAACTTGGTACTGTCAGACAAAATATTTTCCATTTTTTGTACATAGTCGTTTTTATTTATAATAAACTACCCCCTTGCCTTTATCTGGTTTACAAATAATTATATCTTCTCGTTCCTTCAACCCAAGAGAATTTTCAATCTGCAGGTCTAAAAAAAAGGTGTCAAATTAGTTTTCAAATTGAGATAGGTTTTATGAGCCAAGTTAGAAATTTTCTGTTGTAGCTTACCAATGTTTTGGTTGAATTCAAGTTTGATCAGTCTTTGGTACATAATTTCAAAGGTAGAAAAAACCTGGCATAGTTGGGTCTACAGGATGGCAAGCAGAAGTCCAGGCCAAATGACAATAAAAATTCTCCTCTCTTTGATAAAACATAACCGGAAAAGTTAAAAATACATTGATTTCTGGACTGGAAATTAGGAATAACCACACCGAGATTCAGAAGTTTTTCTTTTGGTTTTTGTCTCATGAACACATCAGAAATATAGTTATTAATGTATTTACAGAACCAATCTTTGGTAAAGAAAGTAGGCGGTCCAACATGGATAGATCATTGTATAATAAATTCTTCAATTGGTCAGTGATAACAGTTAATTGGTCAATAATGCGAATTTTACAATCAATTTCGTTCTTGAGTAATGTCTTGAGCGCATTCTTATAGAACTCAGTGTTATAGAGGGTTGATTTGTACAGTCTGAATCGGACGAATTTAGGAGTAGTATCATTAAGCTGGCAATATTGAAGAAAGTCAAGACCTGCCTTGGCCTTTTCCAGTCGAAGGGTTGTCTTTTCCAGTTTTCTTGAGGTAATGGACGGATAAAGGTGCTTAAGTAGTTGAGCAAAGTGTTGAGTTCCTCGAAGTCGGAGGCGGAAGGCGAATAGGAGGACGAAGAAAAGTTTCCGTATCATCTCTGGAGGTATGTAGAGGCTCAGTTAAATAAATATATGGGAGCTTCAGAAGGTGTCCATGATACAACGATTAAAAGGAATCAAGTTTATTTTCAACAAAACGTTTCGCACATAAAACTTCTGTGCATCATCAGTCTGTAAAAGAGCAAAGAGACACATAAATAACATTCAATGATAAAAAAGGAACTCACAAATATTAAAATAGTCTTAAAAATTAAAAATCAAAGTAAAAAACAAACAAAAGGTAAAAGAAAGAGAAGGAAGAGGACAACCCAAACACCAACCGTCCAATAATGTAGAGAGAAGATTGAATGACTAAAAAACCAGTTGACGAAGACGACGTCAACTATGCCAGGTATAGAGTTGCTGAGGAGGTATTGCTATTGAGTGAAGGAACAAGTTTCTTAATGTATAACGACTCGAGGGTAGTTAGATGGTCAGGATTTTTGACATAATCTTATTATTTGAATTGTTCTTTTTGGATTTAAATTTTGCAATTATAAGGCGTGGTTCCTGATATTGGAAAATTCAGAAAATTGTTTTATTTTTTGACCAGTACGGAAGCTGACCCAAATGGCTACAATATCTGACCCTCAGCAGCCTCCGAGTCGATCCAACGTAAGAGCCCGGACATCCAGGGCAAATAAATTTTATATATGACGTTGGATCTCATGAAGGGCTGAAGGCGGTCTTTAAAGTTAAAGAAGGAGCCAATTGTACATGGATTATTTGTTATAAGTTTAACTCTGAGACAAGGAATCTCTTGTTCAATAATTCGTGCGAGATTGGACGAGAATTTGAAGTCAGGCATATATGGGATAGTTGCATAAAACAGTTTCTTAGGAACATCAAAATTAGGCAATGGTGGATGAAAGAATTTGGCAAGTATTTGATTGATCATTCTTAGAACTATTTCTTGTGGGAATGAATTGGACTTGAAAAAGCTCAATAAAAACGTGATCTCATCATGAAAAATCTTACAAGAAGATGAATAGTTCAGGGTTCTATTGACTAATGTGGTGAATGGTATTAAGTTTAAAAGATCGTTGACATTGAGGACCCGTACTGATATATATCCAGAGACAATTGCAACTGAAAAGAAAATAGTGCTGAAACCAAGCGCCATGGCTCACATGGAATTTACCAAGGGGGGACTTAAAAAAATATATATATATTTATATACTTGTCATTAAATAAAGGAGGAACTCCATGACTGATGCCTGATGGGTGCCACTAAAAATACTAATGAAAGTTTCCACTCTTCAATCTAGCGAAAGGCCAGCAAAACAGTTTCTTGGACGGTTTAGAGTGGAACTTGTGACAAAGGACATCAGCATTGTCTCTTAACCTTCTTACAAGAAGGCATGTTTACTAAAGTGCCTAAACTTGGGAAATATAGGACTGAATAAGGCTTTACAAATAACGTCAGTTGTAACAAGAAAAACGGAAAGCCGAAAACACTCCCGAGTCCACAGAAGACCATCCTTCCAAAACCCTAGCAACAAAGAGAAGCCGTAGGAAGCTTTGAAACACTCTCCCATAACTTTGCAAGATAATATCTTGCGTTTTGGGGGCGCAAAGGGAGGTTACGATCCCAATGGGAAGCGGAAGAGGCATTATCTTTACAGAGATAAAGGTGAGAAATGTATAATATTGTGCAAAGCGTTTTCCCCTGATTCATGAACTTCATCTGTAATCTTTGATGGCATTTATCTCAAAACAACTTTTCAGTATTCTTTGTGTTCTAACTCTGGTACTTGCTTTCATATCTTATGAAATTTGATTTAGACTGTTGGCTAATAATTGGCCTTAATTATTATAATAACAACAACTTGAAACTTTCTTTTTTATTTACATGACTTTTTTATTCCGCGAATTTTTTTTTTTACCGGAAAATGTAAATAATAATAAAATTCCAAGTTATTAATGCATGAGAAAAAACAACACACACAATTATATTTTCATGTTTGGTCTGTTTCCACATTGAAATTCAATGGTCAGTGTGATAGTGTTAAGTCCCTTCGGGGAGTGGAGTGGTTAAATCATGGTTTATGCTTATTTTTTGTTTTGTTTTTTTTTTTTTTTTGATATATCAAATAATAGTAATAAGATGCCATTAAAGAGAAATAAAAAAGACATCATCTATAGTAAGCAGTAGATTCTCCCCCGAAATTTAATTTTGCAAAAAGTTTTTGTACTGGTATATATACGCACCAATATTCCTGTCATGTAAAAAAAAATTTCTTATTATATATTGCTTCTGCAACCAACTATTTATCATGATTTCTTTTCTCTTAGAAGAATTGTTTGCCAAGTAGCAAGATTAATTTCCTGCTTTTCTTACAGACTCTGTTAAAATCCTTTTAAGACTCGCAAAGTTTTTGTTCCCTTGACAATTCCTTCCGTCGGTTATTATTCAGTTGTTATTCGTGCATATTCATTACATATCTGACATAATCGAATTTCACATATTTCATAGAAACACAACACTCAAAAATCCCCAAGAACAGGATATCTACCGAACCAACTTCGCATTACGCTTTGTAAAATATTTCTCAAAACATCTTTTTTATATATGAGCTTTATGACTGCAAGAATATCTTTTCAAAGACCTGTTTTCATTGGCTTTCTATTTTGCTTCATCTGTTTTCTCCCTATTTCCGGTGGACGCTTATTCTTCGATCGCTCTACTATTTAGAGCTACATCTGTTTACGGACTATGGGTGTTCACATTTAATATTAGTTTTCATGAAAATACTAAACAGTTGTTGCCATGAAACCAACTTCACTTATATTTCCTGTTTGTTTATATCCAACCAGAGCTGTGTAATATGACTAAAATTAATAGTTATGATTTATAATTGATTTTCCATGACTATTTCCTCTTCCCAAAGCATTCTTGTATTCATTTGTTTTGCATCTGCTCATCTTTCCTCTGATCGAGGGGATCTACCCGAGGCTTCTTTCACACTCATCCTCTCTTATCACTGAGACTAATCCTCTCTTTATCACTGAGTACTTTCACTTTATATTTGTTCACTTTTCACTAAACTTCTGGTCTCGACTACAGTTTTATCATAAGAAAACCAATCGTGTATTTGGTGTGCGTTTTGTATTACTATTTTCTGCATTTATTCTTTAATATCCTGATTTCCATTGTATCATTTACTGACATCGACTAATCGTATACACACGCGCGCGCGCGCACACACACACACACACATAAGTAAGACGAGAGACAGACTGATAAAACAGATATTTGCTGTTTTGGGGGGGACTAGAAATGTTCAAAATCATATGTTTTTTTCCTTCATACACGACTACACCCCGACTCACTTCAGAGATGGAAACTCTCCATTAAGAGATGTAAGTGAAGACAAAAGTCTGTATTGGCACACGGAAGGAAGGAAGCTGAATTGAAGTTGATTTCTTACATCATTACCAGAACAGATAATTCGGATGTCGATACCAGATCTTTTGAGGTAGAAAGACTGAAAGACAGCAAGAAGGGAGAGGAGACACAAAAGAAAATCTAATTTATGACTTTGCTTTCGTGAACCCCTGAATTTTGATGTGATGCAGATCCTCTAACGCGGGCATCATCGTGCACGGATGTCATTTATTGTTCTCCCCTGCTCTCTCTATCTCTTTTAACCTTTGGTAGCGACCACTTCAGTAAAAGAATCAAGATAGATGCCAAATTTGCTGATGCAGACTAAAGGCAGAGTTGGGTTAAGGAAAATGGGTCGAAATCATTAGCGCTAAATCCGGGATCGAACCCTAAATTTTGGACTGGAGGCAAGAGCCGTACCAGTAAAACGCGAAGATCAAGAGAGAAGAGAGTAGAGAGAGAGAGAGAGAGAGAGAGAGAGAGAGAGAGAGAGAGAGAGAGAGAGAGAGAGAGAGAGAGACCTTTTTATGATTCCGTATATCACCATATAAGAAAAAGCATTTTCCAAGCGAGGGACGAGACTCCATGAGATGGGAGTATATTTTTATTCGGTGAAATTTGGATTAAAAAAATCATTGTTTTCCTTATTCAGTAATTAGTGTGTAAGGGCGCTGATAAGACTAAAATGACAACAGTCCTACCTTTTCGCGTTTTCATAAAGTTTTGTCAGTTGTAATCCGATGATCAAACAAAACACACACACAAACAGAGCTATAAAAATTTATATATGATATATATATATATATATAATAGATATAGATATATATAGATATATATATTATAGATATATATAGATAGTATAGATATATGTATATATATATATATATACCTATATATACATATATATATATGATATATATATATATATATATATATATATATATATATATATATATATATATATATACATATAATATATATATATATATATATATATATATAGATATACATATATATAGATAATATATATATATATATATATATATATATATAGTATATATATATATCTGTGTGTGTGTGTGTATGTATGTGTAATGGGTACTTCTCCTTTCAGTATTAGCTCCAAGTCTTCTCATCCTTAAGGATATATCTAAAAAGCATCGATTATTTACCAATTTCCCAAGAACCAGAGAAAAGAGAAAGTTCTTTACCCTCCTCAACTTGACTTAAAAAAAAAAAACTGTGTTAAACCTTTCCCCGATAGACAGTTTCACAAATCGATAGATAATGATTCCTCATCAAATTTGCTTCCAGAAGAGGCTCCCGTCTGTCGAGCTTCGAAAAAAGGAAATCGGTGGAAAATCCCACCATTATGTTGAGAGATAATGGAAAAGAAAATGAGTGAAGGAATGTGATATGTGGCTTCAACAGATTTTTCTTATTACATTTATCGTTTAAACAAGTAAAAAAGGAGGCAGAGTTTATTCGGCGCAATCGACATATCTGAGCATGGTATAATCAAAGCCAACGGAAATAGAATCATCTTTCAGTGGCCTTGGTATAATGCTGTATAAGCCTTAACCCATGAAACTTTAACCACGTGTTGGTGGGTGGCGGTGTGGCTGGCCTATATATCTGCCAGATGCACGATAATGGCTAACTTTAACCTTTAATAAAATAAAAACTATAAGGTCAGACAGCAGCAACTTGGTATGTTTGATGACTGGAGGATGGATGATCAACATACCAATTTGCAGCCCTCTAGCCTCAGCAGTTTTTAAGATTTGAGAGCGGACAGAAAATGTGCGGACAGACAAACAAAGCACAAAAGTGTTCTTTTCAGAAAACTAAAAGGGACATAACGCTTCATAAGCGGATTAAGGTTTATACAAGTACTATGCAGTCGAAAAATATCAGTGATAAAAATCTCCCAAAATAAAATGTTAGATTAAAAAGTGAATTCGAAGGGGTATTAAGAATAAGAATAACTGGAACAATTGAGAAACTATTTGTAAACTGGAAATGGTAACGATATAAAAAAAAAAAAAATTCGGAATAAAAGAGCAAAGAAAGTGACTGGACCTGCAAATGGAATACACTCATTCCAAAATTACAAATAGAATTGGATGAACAATAAAACTATGAAAAAGTTATTATAATACATTTTTCGTGTCAGAGGCATTTTTAACTTTCCATAGATCTTTTTTCCTCTTATTTTAGTTTTTTTTTTTCTTTTAATGATATAGATATTTTCCTTTTTCAAATACAATATTTCTTTGCATTTTGTATTTATTTCTTTTTACTGTAGTTCACATTTATCCCATATTTTTCCCTAATTCTTCAATTTTAGATGAATTGTCAATATGATTATATAACATTTTTTTAATCAATTTAGCTTACAAACGTCCCTTCTCATTGAGATTTTTTTTTTTATTAAAATTGCACTAAAAAGTGATACAGATTTTTTTAGACAAACTAGGATTTTCTACACTTAATCATGTCTACAAAAATAAAAGCATGGGCCTGAAGCCAGGAAGGATGTGCTTTAAGACAAGAAATATATTGTTTTCATTTCTTTCTGGAAATCTGCACTAAGAAGGCCCCTTTTGCTGATCACCGCAACTACATGTTCACCCAGATCGAAGGCGTGGCGATGGGATCTCCCCTTGGGGTCCTTTACGCTTATTTCTATATGGGTACCGTCGAAGAGAGGGTCTTCCAGATTTCCAGGAAACCGAGGATGTACGTGCGCTACATTGATGACACCTTCGTCTGCGCTGACTCCCAGGATGAGATAGAGCAGCTGTGACGTGCATTCCACGACCACAGCTGCCTCACGTTCACGATTGAACATTGTCAAGATCGCCGCCTCCCCTTCCTTGACGTCCTTGTCGAACAGCGAGATTCTGAATTCAGCACGAGGGTGTACACGAAGCCGACGAACTAGGAATGTGCATGAACGGTGAGAGTGAGTGCCTGAGAGGTATAAGCGCTCCACCATCAGCGCCTTCGTCAGGAGGGTCCCTCACACTGCTCCTCCTGAATGACACACACAGTGAGTTGGAGCGTGCCGCCCAGGTCCTCGTCGACAATGGACACACCAATCGTGCTGTTGATGAGTCAATAAGGAAAAGTATGGATGCCTGGTACCACCAGGAACCCCGCCCCGACGTTGCAAAGCCCATCAAGCTTTTCTACAAGGGGCACTTCCACCGGAGGTACAAGGAGGACGAACAAGCCCTCAAAAAGATCATCGAGGAAAACGTCAGCCCCGCCGAACCAGACAGAAATATAAAAATAATTATATATTATAAAAAGAAGAAGACGAGCAGCCTGGTGATGAGAAACAATCCATTCGGCGCCCCTGCAGGATCCCTTGAAGGAAGACGAGGTGTGGTCTACCGATACACATGCCCCATCCGAGGATGCCTCGGCAAATAAACGTCGGTATGACCTCCATGCTTTTCTCCAAGCGAATCTCCTGCCACGCCCCAAGAAAGGAGCCATATTCAACCACGCCAGGACTGCTCATAACAAACGGATAAAAGAAATGCTAGTTATCCCTAATATCATAATAATAGATCAGACAACAGATCCCCGACGTCTGCGCCTCCTAGAAGCCCTTCATATAGGTAAGGAGAAAACCAAACTTAAATATAACTCAAGAAAACGTTTCTCCTTCCCACCGCCGCCCGGAGAGCAGCGAGCGAACCCCACGACGATGCCAGATAATCAGGAGCCCCCACAGAATGATACGATTCCTGCTACAGACGGAATTCCTGACGTTTATTCCCAGGCACACTACTGTGGCGCTCGCACGAGCGAATCCCCGAGACCTTCGAGGCGAGATCCACGGCTTCGCCCAAGACCGGCCCGACCAATGAGAATGCAACTCTAGGTCCGTGCCGCTATAAATACCGCTCCGCAAACTTTCTTGTTACAGTCTCTTCAACCGACTCGTCCGAAGATGACCTAAGAGAAGGTCGAAACGTCACGTAATACCAGCTATACCAGCACCAACACCAGCCCTTAAATCAAAGACGACCCTGGCCCGAACTGAACTACGCTTACGGAATAATACCGGCACTGACAACGACCCCTGCTTGACCTGGACCTGATATCCTGTTCTAATAAAAGATTCCTTCAGCATTTACAATTTTTTGAAAATTCTCAATATGAGTATTGGCCAGTTACTCAGAAACATCGCTGAGCCTGAGAAGCGAATTGTAAGGAAAATAGAAAAAACAATATATAAAATCAACTCGCTTAATTCTGCCATCCTTTTTAACAGTATTATTATTATTATTATTATTATTATTATTATTATTATTATTATTATTATTATTATTATTATTATTCCTAAAATTAATAGCTTGACGGATCAAAACCTGACCTGGAAAGAAAAGTAGCAAATGAATATGAAATAAAAATAAATATGAAACATCGAAAATTCAGGGAAACGGAAACGGGAGAAAAAGCGAAGAAAGAAATCTTTTGAAAGTGAGTAAGAAATGAAAAGCAATGAAAACAAACACTTAAGATCTGTGTGAAAATGGGATCTCGAAACGCAGACCGGGCACTAAGTTAAGTAATCTTAGTTTTACCAGACCACTGAGCTGATTAACAGCTCTCCTAGGGCTGGCCTGAAGGATTAGATATTTTTACGTGGCTAGGAACCAATTGGTTATCTAGCAACGGGACCTACAGCTTATTTTGGGATCCGAACCACATTATATCGAGAAATGAATTTCTCTCACCAGAAATAAATTCTTCTGGTTCCGCGTTGGCAGAGCCGAGAATCGAACTTCGGACCGCCGGATTGGTAGCAGAGTGCGAAATCTACTCGTCCGACGAGGAATTCTGAAGAAAAATTAACCACGAGAAGTGGACTGAGATAACATAAAATAATTGTCAATAAAACCATAACAAACAACCATAAAAGTTACAGGACCTGAAAATCAGAACAAAGTCATTATAACACTGCCATTAAAATCCCGGTAAAGTAAAACAACACAAATGAAAGCCGACAATAAAAAGTGAAAAAGGTTTTGTACATCGACTCTGCTAAAACAGAAATATTGCGGAAATGCGAATTTGCCCTGCTAAGAAATAAGACGAAAAATGAATAAGTTAATCATTCTCTTATTTCTCAAGTATTTCCATTAAGTAAAAGATATCGCGATCCCTTCTTCCCCATGATGCTCCACTCCTCTCTGCCCTTCCTCATCTACGTAGTGTCCTGTGGGAATTGGGATCTCGTCCTGTTGTCCCCTGCATTAAATAGTACAGCAGCGAAGGACTTGTGAAGGACGAGGAAATCATTTGAAAACTTTAGTACCAAAAAGGCAGTGACCTATTTCGTCGCAACGGAGGATTCTCACCAGGTCCTTTGTGATGATGGATTGAAGGTTAAAATAAATAAATATTTTTTTTTAAGTTTTGATCAAAATGAAAAAAAAAAAAAAAAAAAACGAAAAGTAATGCTTTTTGACACACCAAGATGTTCTTACAATTTATAATCAAATCTGCAAAAATAAAGCGTGGGCGCCAAGCATGGAAGGAAATATATATTTTTACCTATTGTGGCATTTCCTTAAATGTGTGACGCCCAGAAAATCCTGGTTCTCTCAAAAAATAAATTGTTTACTTTTTAGCGTTTCTATTTTTTCCATATATATAGTTTATACTTTTTAGTTTTGACAGAAATTGTGACCGATTTATGAGTGCGAAAAATCTGAAGAGTTTCATACAAATCCTGGGAGAGGTCACTGTAGGGTCACTAGAGGTCACTGCTGACCTACTGTTCATGTAAGGTTGCAATGACTGTGCGATGAGGTGAACCATGCAAAATTTCAAGAATGAAGATGTCAGGTGAAAATTAAGGTCACCAAAATTTGACCAAGACAAAAAAAAAAAAACATAAGTGTATACAGAAAAGCAAACAAAATAAAAGCTTACAAATTTAAAAAAGACACGCCGTATGAAATGCATAATTGAAAAAAATAACATTATTATCGTAAAAATTTATTTAATATTTGCATGATATTATTTTATACATTTTTCGTACCTTCAAATTGGCATTTTAGAATATCTTATATTAAGCACGTAGGATTAAGTATGAAAACGTTTTTGTATGTAGCTATTGACATTCAGTAACACATTGTATTCAACCCTGTTTTTATATTATATAATTTCAAAGATGAGAGCTTGACGTTGTATAAGTTGTATATTTTTATATACAATGTAACAATGAACAAAATATTTGTTTAGATTATATTTGTTTTATGGAATTTACCGTTACACATTTTATCTGAACCCTGCACTCTCCAAATTTATGGAAAAATCTTTTTAAAGTTTAAACGAGTAAACACGATGTTTTTGATAAGGTTCATGAAAGTTTCTCTCACGGAATGAGAGAGAGTAGACTGAAAATCGGCATAAGAATAGAATTGTGAACCTGTGCGAAGAATGGACCTTTGATGTACGCTTTCAAAAAATCGCTATCACTAGCTCTCGTGAAGGCAAAAAAAAATGCACTTCATTATTATAAACTTTAAAATCATGGAACTCCATCCATAATCACGCATAGTAAATGCATGTTCCATATCTGTTATGAGCATTACAATGAAAAGTGAACATTGGAAAATGGCAAAAAGTACAACAAAGCTCTAAAATTATATTAGAAAACATGAATGAAAATTTTGATACAACTTTGACAATAAAAGTTTATGAAATTTTTTATTATCAACAATTTCGAAGTCTTGGATATATTAAGACAAGAGAATGGTATATATATATATATATCTATATATATATATATATATATATATATATATATATATATATATATATATATATATATATATATATATGTATAATATATATACATATATATATATATATATATTATATATATATATATCTATATATATATATATATATATATATATATATATATATATATATATATATATATATATATATATTATAACGATGAGTCGTTATTTTGTTTTAAACAACCATTACGATGGTTGCATTGTTTCCCTTACCCGCCAGCGTTTATCGTCATGGTGACTAAGTTACTTCTGTCCTGGTGTGAGTGACACCTGCAGACAGGTTTTGGATGGCGACCTGAGAGGTTCTGGGAAACCTCGGCTGAGAAGGCAGCAGCAGCATGGCAGTGTTGGAACAGTTGGAAGTCATTTGACTTCAACGGGAGGATTCACTTCGACGGGAGGATGAGAACCTCTACGTCTGTTTGTATAATGGCTGCTTCTGTTAGCAGCATGAACAGGTGTCTTGTGCCTGGTCACTTCCTTGGGAGGATGAGGACCTCGCCTTCTGTGTATATGATGGATTCTCCAGTAGCATCCGGATTTGTCTGTTTTTGTATGCTACTTTGGTGGTGTGTATCTGTAACTTATTGTGCAGATCATAGGTTATACTGCTTATTTAAGATATTATTATTATTGTTTGTGCTGTCTGTATGTAATGTCTGTGTTTTAACTTAATTTTGGTGTTCATTGTTATTACATAACTTTGGTGTCGAGCAAGTGTATGGCTCTGATAATGATGTTGGTTTGCATCATTATATGTATTGTGGTGTCGAGCAAGTGTATGGCTCTTGATTTAATGCAATCTTCACTTTTTTCTGTTTATTAATGGTTTTTGATTATTTATGATAATTGATAATTGATCACTGAATTTTCGCCACCCAGAACCTGTTCTCACTGTAAATAATGTAACAACCTGTAAATAAAATTATTATTAAGGTTATTCTTGCATTTGTTTCAGTCCTCCTCCTTGATTTGTCTTGTCTTTCGTCAGTCATTCCAGCCCAATTTCTTGTTTTTATTTTGAATCTGCTGGTCTCTAATAACAGATCATTACAATATATATATAGATATATATTATAATATATATATATATATATATATATATATAGATAGATATATATATATATATATATGTATATATATATATATAATATAGATATATATATATATATACTATATAGTAGTATATATATATATATATATATATATATATATATATAGTATATATATATATATATATATATATATAGTATATATATATATATATATATATATGATATATATATATACATATATATATATATTATATATATATATATATATATATATATATATATATATAATATATATTATATATATATATATATATATATATATAATAAGGCGAATTCCACAGGAAAATGATAGTCAGAAATCCAACGCGTTTTCGTCTTTACTCAGAACATTGTCAAGGAGTTAATGAAGTACAATTGGAGAGAAAGGCCTCAGGTACACAACAAGATCAAGAATACCAGATGGTTAATTGTCAAAAGGGTAAAAATTAAATAGATAATCCAGGATTATCGGATATCACACGGTCACAAACCTAAACAGATGACCCTAACCGAAATTATAAAGTTTCTTACAGTCCAAAATATGTAAAAACTTAATATATTAATTTTGTTGCTTATATTTATCTACAACTTTTTCTTATGAAAGCATCAAGTTTTAAATCAAACCAAGACTTAAATTTAGAACATTTCTATTATTTGACTTCATATAAAAAAAGATTCAATGATATTCCTTTTAACTGTGTCATTACATGGGATTAAAGCTCTTGCTTGACTCCAATTAATAGGATGGTCTAAATCTCTCATATGTACTAATAAGGCATTCGATATTTGCCCAGTTCTCACAGAATACTGATGCTGTTTGAGACGTTGTGAAAGAGATTTACCGGTTTGTCCGTAATACTCTTTATAACACTTTTTGCAAGGAATTTCATATATGCAGCCTGGAAGATCTTTGGGAGAATTTTTGATTACTAAACTCTTGACATTAATATTTCTGAAAACAACATTTATGTTAAAAAGCTTTAAAATTCTAGGAATATCTAAAAACCTTTCATCATAGGGTAATTCTAGAATGTTATGCTTACTAAATTCAAGTTTGTCATTAGTTGAATAAAAGTCCTTGGGTATTTAAGTTTCATTGCAATATCATAAATAGTTTTAATTTCAGCGTCAATAAACTGCGGGCTACAGACACGTAAAGCCCTTAGAAACATCCCAGAAAAAACAGAGAATTTAACATTTTGATGATGATTGGAGTAGTAATGAACAAAAGAGGCAATGTTAGTTGATTTTCGAAAGACGGAAAATGGTGAAATTTCTATCATTTCTATTGGACAGTTACATCAAGAAAATTCAAATTGCAATTTCTTTCTTCCTCTACGGTAAATTTTATAGAAGGGACTAAATTATTGAGATCATTAAGGAATTCTTGGAGATTTTCGTGAACTGGCCAAATACAGAAGATATCATCCACATATCTAAACCAAATAACTTTTTGGGGCGGGCCAAAAATTCTTGGTAAGAGTTTTGTCTCAAAAAATTCCATGTAAATATTGCTAAGGGACAGATAAGGGATTACCCATAACCATGCCAAACTTTTTGTACAAAAAATTCCCCATTAAAACAAAATTTACTATCTTTGATAACATTAACCTTATGAGACTAATGAGGTTTGGCACACTTAAGGGAATGTAATGACGTTCTAATTCCTCCTCCAAATATTCAAATAAGTCATCTACAGGCACTTTTGTAAATAAAGAGACAACATCAAAACTAACCATATTAAAATCAAAATTCAAATTTAAACTATTCAGTTTGCTTATAAAATCAACATTGTTTTTAACATTCGTTGTTAGAAATGTTTCTTACCAAAGAAAGTAAGAATACAAGACCATTTAGATAAATTATACGTAACTGAGCCCACTGAACTAATGATTGTCTGATAGGGTTATTGATTTTATGTGTCTTGTGCTAAACCATACATATAAGGTAGGGAGGCGCATTGCGGGGGTGTAAACTGTTTAATTAAATGGTCCAAGCCCTTCCAAATGAATTTAATTTGTTTATTAAAATGGGAGTTCACTGTCTGTGTAGGGTCAGACCTCAGTTTCGTATAAGTATCAATATCATTTAGCAATGTCATTATTTTACTTATATAGTCACTTTCATTCATTTATACCAACTGCATTAGATTTATCTGCTTTAGTCATTTTACTGTATCGTCTTCTTTAATTTTTTTCTTAAAAGCCTGGAGAATCTCACGGGTACACTTAGGGGGAGAAGGCTTACAGAATAAGAACATTTATTTCATTTTACATTAGCATCTCTCAAGGATGACTGTTCATTATATTTTTTTAGGAATTATATTATTATTATTATTATTATTATTATTATTATTATTATTATATTATTATTATTATTATTATATTATTATTATTATTATTATTATTATTAGTTAGCAATAAATTTGAATCTGACAGAGGGATCGATGCTAGAACCTGAGGGATCGTGGGCTTTAGTTTATATGAAATAAAAGTTTATTATTTTATTCAAACGGTTTTTGTTAATATGTTATAGTTCTTGCCTTGACTGTACATGGAGTTTTTCTAAAACAATTTATATTAGTTTTTTCAGTTTAAGATTATTCTCCTAAAATGCTTAATTAACTTCTGATATTACGCCTATCTGCGGGTGTGTATTAGTGCGATATAGAGAGATTTATAAGCAACAAAATACATAAGTTATAATCTCAGGATACTACAATAGTTTGTGCTCGTATAAACAGAAAAGAGTGAAATGTTTATGCTGAGCTGTCACTCATTCCACTACTCCTCATCCCCCATTTCGCCTCATAAAATTTCTACCCAGACTTCTCCTCCTCTTCCTTTCCTCTTCTTGTTACGAATACACAAGTGAAGGTTAATACCAACCGCCATCTAAATTCCACAAGGCGCAGCGAAAGCCAGAGTTCTTCTTTATCGGTACCAATATTGGAGGAAACCCGATTCCAGGAAAAACTCGAAAGAACAACACGAGCATAAAATGCGGGAAGGAGTCACGTAAATTTAAATCGTATAATTTCAAAGACTTCGGGAAGTGAGAGAGAGAGAGAGAGAGAGAGAGAGGAGAGAGAGAGGAAGAGAGAGAGAGAGAGAGAAGAGAGAGACGGAGAGAGAGAGAGATAGTAAAATCATCTGCTGCCCTATGGAATGAATATTTATTCATGTCTGAAAAAAAGTCCTTTTTCGCAACCGCTTTTAGATTATGATTTTTTTGCTCATCCAATTTTTGTTTTGAATGATGAAAAAAAAATGTGTTTTGATCTGTAATTCTGGAATTGGAAAGCTACAATTCTATCTATAGCAATCCTCTTAAAAACAAAAAGAAGGGCTTACGGAACATTTGATAGTTTGTTTGTCACCTATAACCAGTATATACCTATATGTAAGAGAAGAAATAGCAAATGAATTATTGACAACTAAACAATATACATAATGAGAGTACAGAGAACGTTCAATCTCTCTTTCCGTAGATCCGTTTCTTCTGAAATCAAGAACATTGTATTCAATTTGTATGAGTCAGCTATTGACGATTAGAGATCGAGAGCGTTCGATCCCCCAAATCCTGGCAGGTCTTTTGTGGAGCGACGCCGCAATGGTAGCTATTGCGTACAGTGAGTTATTTTACGGTTATCGAAGTACTTCTGTAACAGTGATATTATGGCATCAGCAGATGGTGTGGATTAAAATTCAAACAACACATGACAATGTAACCATATTGTGTGCTTATTAAGCACATCAACGCAGATGATGAATGACTCAACGAAAACATATGTCGGTTCAGAGTTACGCAAAAATAGTATTGAGTTGATACGTGCCTACCGTTGTTTGTAATGACATTGTTAACCAGGATAAGTTTAAGAGGAAACAACGGAGTAATTCACTAACAAAGATTCTTTGGAAATTCCAGGGAGACGAAGCAATCAAACCAGAACTGCAAATTTATCTCTCAGTTAATGTGAGTACTAAAATATTTGACAGCTACAATGCATAACAGTGTCTCACTATGATCTATATAGTATAATATAAAACACTGCATATTAGTGTCAATG
>NC_061092.1:54998704-55016204 GCF_015104395.2 Macrobrachium nipponense
GAGACGCTAATAAGTTCATATCGATTCTGACCTTACAAATCACCTCGATCTGGGTGCTTTCGTAATTAGAATCAACTTTAAATTAAGATGATGCTGGGGCCACTAATGTGTTTAATTTCGAGAGAATTCATTGAAATTGCCCCACCTATTCAGATCATTTCCCATTGGCGCTTGACAAAATAATAAAGCTAGTTGAATTATGTGCATCTAATAAACGTATTTTCATTCGGGGAATCATTCTACAAGCAAAAATTCTGGTGTAGTATGGGTAGTCCTTTAAGTCCTGTTCTAGCCAATCTGTACATGGAATACTTTGAAACTACAGTAATAAATGCAATAAAACCCAAAAACATGCTGTGGATGAGATACGTGGATGATTTCCTAACATTTTGGGATAATAGGTGGGGCAATTTCAATGAATTCCTCTCGAAATTAAACACATTAGTGCCCAGCATCAAATTTAAAGTTGAATGGGAAACAGACAACAAAATTCCTTTTCTTGATGTTTTAATAATCAGAGATACGACAGAATACAAATTTACCATATACAGAAAACCAACGTTCTCACTTTCATACATTCACTACTTTAGCTATCATGACATTTCTATCAAAATAGGTGTAGCTAGTAACTTGTTCTTAAGAGCCTTACGAATTTGTTCCCCAGAATTCCTGGAAAAAGAATTTGAACTAATTCGCAAGCAACTTTCGTCTTTAAAATATCCTGACCATATAATTGAGAAAGCAATTCACAAAGCAACGTAATTTTCTACTGACCCCCTAAAGACAAGACCAGAGATACACCCAACAATAAAATAATAATTCCCCACCTGGACACGATTAAGAGGAATAACCAACCCCCTCGGAAAATCGAACCAACCCTTTTGTATTTACTTACCCAAACACCTTAGCCAAATCCCTGATTAACGTCCATCAAAAAGACATCTCCAAGGACTCTGGGGTATACGAAATCCATGCCAGGACTGTGACCAATCTTACATCGGATTTACAGGTAAATCCCTTCCCCAGAGATTAATACAACACAAATGGTCAGTTAGGTATGGACAACAGAACTCGGCTATTTTCAACCATATAAATGAACATAACCATAGAATAAACTGGAATTTGTCACGTGTAATTTATAGCAGCAACTGCCGGTACAAGAGTCAAATGATGGAATCGGCCTTAATAAAAGAGAGGCAGGTAATGAATATCTCAAAAGGAGGATGGATTTCGGACACGATCGACAACGTCTTCATTCAACAACCCTTAAGAAGAATTAAAGGAAGATTATCAGTGGGGTGACTTAAAATGGAAAATTGTTTGTGATGGACCTCTTGGTATAAATACCACTTTTCTGTAAACTTTTCTCATTCATCTACCTGAAGAGGGAGACAGCAGTCTCTGAAATATAGTACTTTTTCTCTATTTTGGTGTTTTTTTATGGGCTCCTTTTATTAGATGGAACTCTGTGTTACAGAACATTTTTACCAGTCATATATATATATATATATATATGTATATATATATATATATATATATATATATATATATATAATATATATATATATATATATATATATATATATATATATATATATATATATATATATATATATATATATATATATATATATATATATATATATATATATATATATATATATATATATATATATATATATATATATATATATATATATAATATATATATATATATATATATATATATATATATATATATATATATATATATATATATATATATATATATATATATATATATATATATATATATACTATATATATATATATATATATATATATATAGTATATATATATATATATATATATATATATATATATATATATATATATATATATATATATATATATATATATATATATATATATATATATATATATATATATATATATATATATATATATATATATATATATATATATATCTGTGTGTGTGTTTGCACATATATATTGTCTATAATGAGAGGGAGAGAGGGTGATTATAATTATGGAGATTATTACATTGTTTCCATAGCTGTAGCTTACAAAGAAATAGCGGATGAACTTGCTTTTGGCAAATACAAGCATTAAACGCAAGCATGTAGAAAAAACAAACTGTTATATAATTCTATTTCCAAGGTTTCTATCAATGTTCTAGTTTGTGCAGTGGGTACACATCGTCGAAATTTAATTATAGCTTGATATTTACACCAATTCTGTCAATGGGGGTGGGGGCACGTGATCAGGAGCCCCCCCCACACTCCCATATAATCCGCCATTGTTTTTCATGTAATATCTAAGTCTGAGAATAAAGAAAAATATTCCCTTTGTAGAAAACAACAACGAAATTTTCATTTTTTTTTTTTTCTTTTGTAGACCAAGCAACAACTTAAAAAATCTGATGTAAAAAAAGGGAAACACTCATATACATTCAGTCACAGGCAGTTATTGAAATTAATTTTAAAAATTAGATTAATAACTTAGAGACAAGTTGGTCTACTTTAGAATTTCAGTTTATATTTCTTTCCATCATTAAACATTGGGATCATGATTATTATTTACACACAAACACATACACACACACAAATACACACATATTATACACTCGCGGTATGTAAGTAAGAAAGCTAGCTTGAATCTAAAGAAAGTAGTTTTATTAATTACAAGGTCATTTACCTTGTATTGTAGGAAGCCAGCAATGAAGCTGACGGTGGTCGTCGCTGCAAAATTCTTTTTCGTCGCACCAAATTTCTGTATTCCAGAATTCTATATTCATTGCTGAATACTGCAATGTAAACACTAATATCTGCTGCTCGTGAGACTCTGTCAAACTGACATCTTTGCCGGTGTCCTGTGATGTATAACATCGAGTGTAACTTTGTCTTACGGTTTGTGATCATCAGTCTGGTTTTTCGTTTAGAGTCAACTGCGCTGCGTTTGTTAATGGTCAAATGAGGGCGATCACAACTGGGATGATCATTTCGTTTTTTTTTTTTTTTTTTTTTACTTCAGTCTTTCTCCGGATCCATCAGTGGGACGACTAATCGGCTTTCATTAATAGCGCGAGAGTGACCTCTGTGTCATGGGCAACGTCAAAGTCAGAGGGAAGTGAGTGACCTGTTCTTTTCTGCCCAAACTCCTCGTACTTTCCACAACATAGAGACTACTCATGACGCATTTGGGTTCTTAACAGACGGGTATCCAGAACCCATCGCGGGGACTTGATCTTTGGATATTTGTGTTTGTTTAGTAATGGGTCAGTGTATACATGGGTACAATCTGTAAATAAATAACTACATGAAACTATCACTGCTTTTTATTTTCTTGTATATAATTTATTTCTAGCTACTCATACCTAAAGTGTGTAGTAAAATAAGTATATTAAGATATATTGTCAAAAAATATGACGTGAGTGGAATTACGCAAAGGGGGTATAGAGCCATATTTGGGCAATTCATTGGTGGTCTGGAGTCATCGAAAGATTGAGAACCCCTGCTCCACTGGATAAACTAGATTTATACAACGGACTTCCGTCATTTAAGCATTTGTTTTAATTGATCCCATCTAACTTTAGCCATTGCTCAAACTACAGAGATTGCTATTACCATTGAAAATGATGCAACATCAATCCCGCTCGTTAAAGCAAACTTGTAAATATTGCCATCGTGATTCAGCTCATGACAACCAGAAATTCCAATTTATATTCGAGATCTCTGTGTACGATCTATCTGAGAAAATTCAAATCACTTCGCACATATGCAATTCTATTTATTATCATTGCATTTTAAAATGACAAATATAACAGTTATATAATTTTTAGTCTCTAAACACACTATAAAAATAGTTTTACGGAAATTGCATTTTTGGTAAGAAGAAGAAGAAGAAGAAGAAGAAGAAGAAGAAAAAACGGGAACTTTCTTGACATTGAAAGTACATATGTCTGCCGAATTGAGGTTCAGCCCTTAGAATCGATATGAGCCCAGGAATAGTATCAAAAGATTCATATACATTTTTATTTAGTAGTTAACAGTGATGGAAGCCCTAAGTCATAATAAACTAGGCAGAGAAAAGAGAACCGTTATATACGAACAAGTGACAAATAAAGCACAGAAAGAATTATGAAGGTTGGCGGTAGGTGTTCAAGAAGTGGCCCCCAACCGACATTCTGCAGATATGCCGGAAAGTACAGAACTTATGCTTTTAGATATTTGTTTTTAAGGTTTTGACTAACGTAGATTTTAGCTACATGTGAGTGATATGTCATATCTCTTTATGGTTCACGTTGTCGGATTTTACTAGAATATTAATCAAAATTTCGGTCTTACTCTTCCGTGTTGTTTTTTATTACTATTATTTTCTTTTTTCAGCTCCTCGTCCCAGCTGCCTCAGTACGTCGAGGCTTGAAAGGGTTTAATAGCTGCCCAAGCTACTTACTATGGCCATGTAGGAATCTGGATGCTCCAGGGATATATTATTACTTACTAATTATTGTTATTTTCTCCGTTGTATTTTCTCGAAATGTAAGGAAATTAGAGAAAAAGCCTACATGATTTTCCAGTCAAATCTGTGCAAATCCGTGTAGAAAAACTGACGAATTTTGCAATACTCTAACTTCAGTGCTTACCTTACATCATTGTTAATAATATCTTCATATCATTTACTTAAATGCCCTACGTAATACGTCTGTCTTCCATTTTATTTTTATTTCATGAAAAGATAAAAATTGTTGCGCTCGCATTGCGAATATTCTATCACTCACTGAATTGAATTTTTGTAGCTCTTCTCTCTCGAGGTCTCAGGGGACGTCAAGACTAATTTAAAGGCTAACTCAACGATACACTCCCCATACGTCATCATGACGCATTATGGGGAGTATTTGAGTTACGACTACCACACCGATATTAGATGGCTGGTTCATCAGCAATAGTAAATGAATAATAGATTATGAACCAATCTATATCTCTCCTTGCTTTGTCTAAGATTTATTTAATCGAAAACATAAATCAAAGCTAGTATTTACTATTTATCATTATCGGCATCCCAATTATGTCTTGAAATCTTTTTGCCCTAGCATATTCATATTAACCTCTTCAGTTAGGAAAATATATGTAGGACATTCATTACTATTTTATTTGTTCTTTTGATGATTAATTTCCGTAAACTTGGGGAGATGTTTCATTTCCCCCTCACAATAACATTTCCATTTCCTTTACAGCTGCAAATCTATCAGGAATAAAGTCGATATCATAAATACTTTCTGGGAAGGAAATCGTGTAAGTGAGCCATACTCTCCAAACAATAATACTTTCAATTTCGTTTTCGCCGAAATTTTTGCCGGTATTTTAGCCCTTATCAATGCGTCTGAAAAGGCTTTTGTGAGGTAGATGTGGATGTTCTTTTTCGAACCAGCAATAGCAGTAAAGGTGATCATGGATATTGGGGAGGTGGCATCGATCCCTCTGTCAGATTCAAATTTATTGCTAATAATAATAATAATAATAATAATAATAATAATAATAATAATAATAATAATAATAATAATAATAATAATAACCTAAAAAATTATAATGAACAGTCATCCTTGAGAGATGCTAATGTAAAATGAAATAAAATGTTCTTATTCTGTAAGCCTTCTCCCCCTAATGTACCCGTGAGATTTCTCCAGGCTTTTAAGAAAATTAAGAAGACGATACAGTAAAAGTGACTAAAGCAGATAAATCTAATGCAGTGGTAATAATGAATGAAAGTGACTATATAAGTAAAATAATGACATTGCTAAATGATACTGATACTTATACGAAACTGAGGGTCTGTCCCTACACAGACAGTGAACTCCCATTTTAATAAACAAATTAAATCATTTGGAAGGGCTTGGACCATTTAATTAAACAGTTTACACCGCAATGCGCCTCCCTACCTTATAGTATGGTTAGACAAGACACATAAAATCAATAACCCTATCAGATCAATCATTAGTTCAGTGGTCAGTTAGTATAATTTATCTAAATGGCTTGTAAAAATTCTTACTCCTTTGGTAAGAAACATTTCCAACACGAATGTTAAAAACAATGCTGATTTTATAAGCAAACTGAATAGTTTAAATTTGATTTGATTTTAATATGGTTAGTTTTGATGTTGTCTCTTTTATTTACAAAAGTGCCTGTAGATGACTTATTGAATATTTGGTGGAGGAATTAGAACGTCATTACATTCCTTAAGTGTGCCAAACCTCATTAGTCTCATAAGGTTATGTATCAAAGATAGTAAATTTTGTTTTAATGGGGAATTTTTTTGTACAAAAGTTTGGATTTGGCCTGGATGGGTAATCCCTTATCTCCGTGTCCTAGCAAATATTTACATGGAATTTTTAAGACAAAAACTCTTACCAAGAATTTTGCCCAAAAAGTTATTTGGTTTAGATATGTGGATGATATCTTCTGTATTTGGCCAGTTCACGAAAATCTCCAAGAATTCCTTAATGATCTCAATAATTTAGTCCCTTCTATAAAATTTACCGTAGAGGAAGAAAGAAATTGCAATTTGAATTTTCTTTATGTAACTGTCCATAGAAATGATAGAAATTTCACCTTTCGTCTTTCGAAAAATCAACTAACATTGCCTCTTTTTGTTCATTACTACTCCAATCATCATCAAATGTTAAATTCTCTGTTTTTTCTGGGATTGTTTTCTCAAGGGCTTTACGTGTCTGTAGCCCTCAGTTTATTGACGCTGAAATTAAAACTATTTATGATATTGCAATGAACTTAAATACCCAAGGACTTTTGTAGATGTGGCATGGAAAAGAGCTAGAAAACATTTTATTCAACTAATGACAAACTTGAATTTAGTAAGCATAACATTCTAAAATACCCTATGATGAAAGGTTTTTAGAGATTCCTAGAATGTTAAAGCTTTTTAACATAAATGTTGTTTTCAGAAATATTAATGTCAAGAGTTTAGTAATAAAAAAAAAAATTCTCCCAAGATCTTCCAGGCTGCATATATGAAATTCCTTGCAAAAAGTGTTATAAAGAGTATTACGGACAAACCGGGTAAATCTCTTTCACAACGTCTCAAACAGCATCAGTATTCTGTGAGAAACTGGGCAAAAATATCGAATGCCTTATTTTAGTACATATGAGAGATTTAGACCATCCTATTAATTGGAGTCAGCAAGAGCTTTAATCCCATGTAATGACACAGTTAAAAGGAATATCATTGAATCTTTTTTATGAGTCAATAATAGAATGTTCTAAATTTAAGTCTTGGTTTTATTTAAACTTGAGCTTTCATAATGAAACAAAAGTTGTAGATAAATATAAGCAACAAAATTAATATATAAGTTTTTACATGTTTTGGACTGTAAAGAAACTTATAATTTCGGTTAGGGTCAATCTGTTTAGGTTTGTGACCGTTGTGATATCCGATAATCCTGGATTATCTATTTAATTTTTACCCTTTTGACAATTAAACCATCTGGTATTCTTGATCTGGTGTACCTGAGGCCTTTTTCTCCAATTGTACTTCATTAACTCCTTGACAATGTCTGAGTAAAGACGAAAACGCTTGGATTTCTGACTATCATTTTCCTGTGAATTCGCTTATATATATATATATAGTATAATATATATATATATATATATATATATACTATATATATATATATATATTATATAGTTTATATATATATATATATATATATATATAATATATAATATATATATATATATATACACACCATTCTCTGTTTCTTAATATATCCAAGACTTCGAAATTGTTGATATAAAAAAATTTCATACTTTTATGCAAAGTGTATCAAAATTTTCATTCATGTTTTCTAATATAATTTTAGAGCTTTGTTGTAATTTGCCATTTTTCCAATGTTCACTTTTCATTGTAATGCTCATAACAGATATGGAACATGCATTTACTATGAGTGATTATGGATGGATTCCATGATTTTAAAGTTTATTTATAATAATGAAGTGCATTTTTTGCCTTCACGAGAGCTAGTGATAGCGATTTTTGAAAGCGTACATCAAAGGTCATTCTTCGCACAGGTTCACAATTCTATTCTTATGCCGATTTTCAGTCTACTCTCTCTCATTCCGTGAGAGAAACTTTCATGAACCTTATCAAAACATCGTGTTTACTCGTTAACTTTAAAAGATTTTTCCATAAATTTGGAGAGTGCAGGGTTCAGATAAATGTGTAACGGTAAATTCCATAAAACAAATATAATCTAAACAAATATTTTGTTCATTGTTACATTGTATATAAAAATATACAACTTATACAACGTCAAGCTCTCATCTTTGAAATTATATAATATAAAAACAGGGTTGAATACAATGTGTTACTGAATGTCAATAGCTACATACAAAAACGTTTTCATACTTAATCCTACGTGCTTAATATAAGATATTCTAAAATGCCAATTTGAAGGTACGAAAAATGTATAAAATAATATCATGCAAATATTAAATAAATTTTTACGAAAAAATAATAATGTTATTTTTCAATTATGCATTTCATACGGCTGTCTTTTTTAAATTAAGCTTTTATTTTGTTTGCTTTTCTGTATACACTTATGTTTTTTTTTTTTTTTTTTGTCTTGGTCAAATTTGGTGACTTAATTTTCAACCTGACATCTTCATTCTTGAAATTTTGCATGGTCACTCAATCGCACAGTCATTGCAACCTTACATGAACATAGTCCAGTGGCCTCTATGACCCTACAGTGACCTCTCCCGAGGTATTTGTATGAAACTCTTCAGATTTTTCGCACTCATAAATCGGTCACAATTTCTGTCAAAACTAAAAGTATAAACTATATATATGGAAAAAATAGAACGCTAAAAAGTAAACAATTTATTTTTTGAGAGAACCAGGATTTTTCTGGCGTCACACTTTAAGGAAATGCCACAATAGGTAAAAATATATATTTCCTTCCATGCTTGGCGCCCACGCTTTATTTTTGCAGACTTGATTATTAATTGTAAGAAAATCTTGGTGTGTCAAAAAGCATTACTTTTCGTTTTTTTTTCCATTTTGATCAAAACTTAAAAAATATTTATTTATTTTAACCTTCAATCCATCATCACAAAGGACCTGGTGAGATTCCTCCGTTGCGACGAAATAGGTCACTGCCTTTTTGGTACTAAAGTTTTCAAATGATTTCCTCGTCCTTCACAAGTCATTCGCTGCTGTACTATTTAATGCAGGGGACAACAGGACGAGATCCCAATTCCCACAGGACACTACGTAGATGAGGAAGGGCAGAGAGGAGTGGGGCATCATGGGGAAGAAGGGATCGCGATATCTTTTACTTAATGGAAATACTTGAGAAATAAGAGAATGATGAACTTATTCATTTTTCGTCTTATTTCTTAGAAAGGCAAATTCGCATTTCCGCAATATTTCTCTGTTTTCGCAGAGTCGATGCACAAAACTTTTTTCACTTTTTATTGTCGGCTTTCATTTGTGTTGTTTTACTTTACCGGGATTTTAATGCAGTGTTTAATAAGACTTTGTTCTGATTTCAGGTCCTGGTAACTTTTATGGTTGTTTGTTATGGTTTTATTGACAATTATTTTTATGTTATCTCAGTCACTTCTCGTGGTTAATTTTTCTTCAGAATTCCTCGTCGACGAGTAGATTTCGCACTCTGCTACCAATCCGGCGGTCCGAAGTTCGATTCTCGGCTCTGCCAACGCGGAACCAGAAGAATTTATTTCTGGTGATAGAAATTCATTTCTCGATATAATGTGGTTCGGATCCCAAAATAAGCTGTAGGTCCCGTTGCTAGATAACCAATTGGTTCCTAGCCACGTAAAAATATCTAATCCTTCAGGCCAGCCCTAGGAGAGCTGTTAATCAGCTCAGTGGTCTGGTAAAACTAAGATTACTTAACTTAGTGCCCGGTCTGCGTTTCGAGATCCCATTTTCACACAGATCTTAAGTGTTTGTTTCATTGCTTTCATTTCTTACTCACTTTCAAAGGATTTCTTTCTTCGCTTTTTCTCCCGTTTTCCGTTTCCCTGAATTTTCGATGTTTCATATTTTATTTTTTTATTTCATATTCATTGCGACTTTTCTTTCCAGGTCATTGTTTTGATCCGTCAAGCTATAATTTTAGGAATAATTTTAGGAATAATAATAATTAATAATATTAATGAATAATAATAATAATAATAATAATAATAATAATAATAATAATAATAATAATAATAATAATAATAATAATAATAATAATAATAATAATACTGTTAAAAGGATGGCAGAATTAAGCGAGTTGATTTTATATATTGTTTTTTCTATTTCCTTACAATTCGCTCAGGCTCAGCGATGTTTCTGAGTAACTGGCCAATATTTCATATTGAGAATTTTCAAAAAATTGTAAAATGCTGAAGGAATCTTTTATTAGAACAGGATATCAGGTCCAGGTCAAGCAGGGGTCGTCGTCAGTGCCGGTATTATTCCGTAAGCGTAGTTCAGTTCGGGCCAGGGTCGTCTTTGATTTAAGGGCTGGTGTTGGTGCTGGTATAGCTGGTATTACGTGACGTTTCGACCTTCTCTTAGGTCATCTTCGGACGAGTCGGTTGAAGAGACTGTAACAAGAAAGTTTGCGGAGCGGTATTTATAGCGGCACGGACCTAGAGTTGCATTCTCATTGGTCGGGCCGGTCTTGGGCGAAGCCGTGGATCTCGCCTCGAAGGTCTCGGGGATTCGCTCGTGCGAGCGCCACAGTAGTGTGCCTGGGAATAAACGTCAGGAATTCCGTCTGTAGCAGGAATCGTATCATTCTGTGGGGGCTCCTGATTATCTGGCATCGTCGGGGGGTCGCTCGCTGCTCTCCGGGCGGCGGTGGGAAGGAGAAACGTTTCTTGAGTTATATTTAAGTTTGGTTTCTCCTTACCTATATGAAGGGCTTCTAGGAGGCGCAGACGTCGGGGATCTGTTGTCTGATCTATTATTATGATATTAGGGATAATATCATTTCTTTTTATCCGTTTGTTATGAGCAGTCCTGGCGTGGTTGAATATGGCTCCTTCTTGGGCGTGGCAGGAGATTCGCTTGGAGAAACGCATGGAGGTCATACCGACGTATTTGCCGAGGCATCCTCGGACGGGGCATGTGTATCGGTAGACCACACTCGTCTTCTTCAAGGGATCCTGCAGGGGCGCCGAAGGATTGTTTCTCATCACCAGGCTGCTCGTCTTCTTCTTTTTATAATATATAATTATTTTTATATTTCTGTCTGGGTCGGCGGGGCTGACGTTTTCCTCGATGATCTTTTTGAGGGCTTGTTCGTCCTCCTTGCTACCTCGGTGGAAGTGCCCCTTGTAGAAAAAGCTTGATGGGCTTTGCAACGTCGGGCGGGTTCCTGGTGTACCACAGGCATCCATACTTTTCCTTATTGACTCATCAACAGCACGATTGGTGTGTCCATTGTCGACGAGGACCTGGGCGGCACGCTCCAACTCACTGTGTGTGTCATTCCAGGAGGAGCAGTGTGAGAGGGCCCTCCTGACGAAGGCGCTGATGGTGGAGCGCTTATACCTCTCAGGGCACTCACTCTCACCGTTCATGCACATTCCTAGGTTCGTCGGCTTCGTGTACACCCTCGTGCTGAATTCAGAATCTCGCTGTTCGACAAGGACGTCAAGGAAGGGGAGGCGGCGATCTTGACAATGTTCAATCGTGAACGTGAGGCAGCTGTGGTCGTGGAATGCACGTCACAGCTGCTCTATCTCATCCTGGGAGTCAGCGCAGACGAAGGTGTCATCAATGTAACGCACGTACATCCTCGGTTTCCTGGAAATCTGGAAGACCCTCTCTTCGACTGTACCCATATAGAAATAAGCGTAAAGGACCCCAAGGGGAGATCCCATCGCCACGCCTTCGATCTGGGTGAACATGTAGTTGCGGTGATCAGCAAAAGGGGCCTTCTTAGTGCAGATTTCCAGAAAGAAATGAAAACAATATATTTCTTGTCTTAAAGCACATCCTTCCTGGCTTCAGGCCCATGCTTTTATTTTTGTAGACATGATTAAGTGTAAGAAAATCCTAGTTTGTCTAAAAAAAATCTGTATCACTTTTTAGTGCATTTTAATAAAAAAAAAAAATCTCAATGAGGAAGGGACGTTTGTAAGCTAAATTGATTAAAAAATGTTATAATCATATTGACAATTCATCTAAAATTGAAGAATTAGGGAAAAATATGGGATAAATGTGAACTACAGTAAAAAGAAATAAATACAAAATGCAAAGAAATATTGTATTTGAAAAAGGAAAATATCTATATCATTAAAAGAAAAAAAAAAAACTAAAATAAGAGGAAAAAAGATCTATGGAAAGTTAAAAATGCCTCTGACACGAAAAATGTATTATAATAACTTTTTCATAGTTTTATTGTTCATCCAATTCTATTTGTAATTTTGGAATGAGTGTATTCCATTTTGCAGGTCCAGTCACTTTCTTTGCTCTTTTATTCCGAATTTTTTTTTTTTTTTATATCGTTACCATTTCCAGTTTACAAATAGTTTCTCAATTGTTCCAGTTATTCTTATTCTTAATACCCCTTCGAATTCACTTTTTAATCTAACATTTTATTTTTGGAGATTTTTATCACTGATTTTTTCTTTCGACTGCATAGTACTTGCATAAACATTAATCCGCTTATGAAGCGTTATGTCCCTTTTAGTTGTCTGGGAAGAACACTTTTGTGCTTTGTTTGTCTGTCCGCACATTTTCTGTCCGCTCTCAAATCTTAAAAACTGCTGAGGCTAGAGGGCTGCAAATTGGTATGTTGATCATCCATCCTCCAGTCATCAAACATACCAAGTTGCTGCTGTCTGACCTTATAGTTTTTATTTTATTAAAGGTTAAAGTTAGCCATTATCGTGCATCTGGCAGATATATAGGCCAGGCCACCACCGGCACGTGGTTAAAGTTTCATGGGTTAAGGCTTATACAGCATTATACCAAGGCCACTGAAAGATGATTCTATTTCCGTTGGCTTTGATTATACCATGCTCAGATATGTCGATTGCGCCGAATAAACTCTGCCTCCTTTTTTACTTGTTTAAACGATAAATGTAATAAGAAAAATCTGTTGAAGCCACATATCACATTCCTTCACTCATTTTCTTTTTCCATTATCTCTCAACATAATGGGATTTTCCACCGATTTCCTTTTTTCGAAGCTCGACAGACGGGAGCCTCTTCTGGAAGCAAGATTTGATGAGGGATCATTATCTATCGATTTGTGAAACTGTCTATCGGGGAAAGGTTTAACACAGTTTTTTTTTAAGTCAAGTTGAGGAGGGTAAAGAACTTTCTCTTTTCTCTGGTTCTTGGGAAATTGGTAAATAATCGATGCCTTTTTAGATGATATCCTTAAGGGATGAGAAGACTTGGAGCTAATACTGAAAGGAGAAGTACCCATTACACATACATACACACACACACACACACAGATATATATATATATATAATAGATATATATATATATAGTATAGGTATGTATATATATATATATATATAATATATATATATATATAAGCTATATATATATATATATATATATATAATATATATTATATATATATATATATATATATATATATATATATATATATATATATATATATATGTACATATATATATGTATGTATATATATATATATATATATATATATATATATAGGTATATATATCTATATATATATATAATAAAATTTTATAGCTCTGTTTGTGTGTGTGTTTTGTTTGGATCATCGGATTACAACTGAAAAACTTTATGAAAACGCGAAAAGGTAGGACTGTTGTCATTTTAGTCTTATCAGCGCCCTTACACACTAATTACTGAATAAGGAAAACAATGATTTTTTTAATCCAAATTTCACCGAATAAAAATATACTCCCATCTCATGGAGTCTCGTCCCTCGCTTGGAAAATGCTTTTCCTTATATGGTGATATACGGAATCATAAAAAGGTCTCTCTCTCTCTCTCTCTCTCTCTCTCTCTCTCTCATCTTGATCTTGATCTTCGCGTTTTACTGGTACGGCTCTTGCCTCCAGTCCAAAATTTAGGGTTCGATCCCGGATTTAGCGCTAATGATTTCGACCCATTTTCCTTAACCCAACTCTGCCTTTAGTCTGCATCAGCAAATTTGGCATCTATCTTGATTCTTTTACCTGAAGTGGGTCGCTACCAAAGGTTAAAAGAGATAGAGAGAGCAGGGGAGAACAATAAATGACATCCGTGCACGATGATGCCCGCGTTAGAGGATCTGCATCACATCAAAATTCAGAGGTTCACGAAAGCAAAGTCATAAATTAGATTTTCTTTTGTGTCTCCTCTCCTTTCTTGCTGTCTTTCAGTCTTTCTACCTCAAAAGATCTGGTATCGACATCCGAATTATCTGTTCTGGTAATGATGTAAGAAATCAACTTCAATTCAGCTTCCTTCCTTCCGTGTGCCAATACAGACTTTTGTCTTCACTTACATCTCTTAATGGAGAGTTTCCATCTCTGAAGTGAGTCGGGGTGTAGTCGTGTATGAAGGAAAAAAACATATGATTTTGAACATTTCTAGTCCCCCCCAAAACAGCAAATATCTGTTTTGTCAGTCTGTCTCTCGTCTTACTTATGTGTGTGTGTGTGTGTGTGTGTGTGTGTGTGTGCGCGCGCGCGCGTGTGTATACGATTAGTCGATGTCAGTAAATGATACAATGGAAATCAGAATATTAAAGAATAAATGCAGAAAATAGTAATACAAAACGCACACCAAATACACGATTGGTTTTCTTATGATAAAACTGTAGTCGAGACCAGAAGTTTAGTGAAAAGTGAACAAATATAAAGTGAAAGTCTCAGTGATAAAGAGAGGATTAGTCTCAGTGATAAAGAGAGGATGAGTGTGAAAGAAGCCTCGGGTAGATCCCCTCGATCAGAGGAAAGATGAGCAGATGCAAAACAAATGAATACAAGAATGCTTTGGGAAGAGGAAATAGTCATGGAAAATCAATTATAAATCATAACTATTAATTTTAGTCATATTACACAGCTCTGGTTGGATATAAACAAACAGGGAAATATAAAGTTGGTTCATGGCAACTGGGAAAGTTTATATTTTCATGAAAACTAATATTAAAATGTGAACACCCATAGTCCGTAAACAGAATGTAGCTCTAAATAGTAGAGCGATCGAAGAATAAGCGTCCACCGGAAATAGGGAGAAAACAGATGAGCAAAATAGAAGCAATGAAAAGGCTTTGAAAAGATATTCTTGCAGTCAAAAAGCTCATATATAAAAAAGATGTTTTGAGAAATATTTTACAAAGCGTAATGCGAAGTTGGTTCGGTAGATATCCTGTTCTTGGGGATTTTTGAGTGTTGTGTTTCTATGAAATATGTGAAATTCGATTATGTCAGATATGTAATGAATATGCACGAATAACAACTGAATAATAACCGACGGAAGGAATTGTCAAGGGAACAAAAACTTTGCGAGTCTTAAAAGGATTTTAACAGAGTCTGTAAGAAAAGCAGGAAATTAATCTTGCTACTTGGCAAACAATTCTTCTAAGAGAAAGAAATCATGATAAATAGTTGGTTGCAGAAGCAATATATAATAAGAAATTTTTTTTTACATGACAGGAATATTGGTGCGTATATATACCAGTACAAAAACTTTTTGCAAAATTAAATTTCGGGGGAGAATCTACTGCTTACTATAGATGATGTCTTTTTTTATTTCTCTTTAATGGCATCTTATTACTATTATTTGATATCAAAAAAAAACAAAAAATAAGCATAAACCATGATGTAACCACTCCACGCCCCGAAGGGACTTAACACCCTCCACCCTCTTTTCCGACTCAAGAAGTTTAAATTTTAAAATCATTATAACTGAACAAAGTATCACTATCACACTGACCATTGAATTTCAATGTGGAAACAGACCAAACATGAAAATATAATTGTGTGTGTTGTTTTTTCTCATGCATTAATAACTTGGAATTTTATTATTATTTACATTTTCCGGTAAAAAAAAAATTCGCGGAATAAAAAAATCATGTAAATAAAAAAAGAAAGTTTTCAAGTTGTTGTTATTATAATAATTAAGGCCAATTATTAGCCAACAGTCTAAATAAAATTTCATAAGATATGAAAGCAAGTACCAGAGTTAGAACACAAAGAATACTGAAAAGTTGTTTTGAGATAAATGCCATCAAAGATTACAGATGAAGTTCATGAATCAGGGGAAAACGCTTTGCACAATATTATACATTTCTCACCTTTATCTCTGTAAAGATAATGCCTCTTCCGCTTCCCATTGGGATCGTAACCTCCCTTTGCGCCCCCAAAACGCAAGATATTATCTTGCAAAGTTATGGGAGAGTGTTTCAAAGCTTCCTACGGCTTCTCTTTGTTGCTAGGGTTTTGGAAGGATGGTCTTCTGTGGACTCGGGAGTGTTTTCGGCTTTCCTTTTTCTTGTTACAACTCCGTTATTTGTAAGGACTTATTCAGTCCTATATTTCCCAAGTTTAGGCACTTTAGTAAACATGCCTTCTTGTAAGAAGGTTAAGAGACAATGCTGATGTCCTTTTGTCACAAGTTCCACTCTAAACCGTCCAAGAAACTGTTTTTGCTGGCCTTTTCGCTCGATTGAAGAGTGGAAACTTTCATTAGTATTTTTAGTGGCACCATCAGGCATCAGTCATGGAGTTCCTCCTTTATTTAATGACAAGTATATAAATATATATATATTTTTTTTAAGTCCCCCCTTGGTAAATTCCAGGTGAGCCATGGCGCTTGGTTTCAGCACTATTTTCTTTTCCCCAGTTGCAAATTGTCTCTGGATATATATCAGTACGGGTCCTCAATGTCAACGATCTTTTAAACTTAATACCATTCACACATTAGTCAATAGAACCCTGAAATATTCATCTTCTTGTAAGATTTTTCATGATGAGATCACGTTTTTATTAAGCTTTTTCAAGTCCAATTCATTCCCACAAGAAATAGTTCTAAGAATGATCAATCAAATACTTGCCAAATTCTTTCATCCACCATTGCCTAATTTTGATGTTCCTAAGAAACTGATATGTGCAACTATCCCATATATGCCTGACTTCAAATTCTCGTCCAATCTCGCACGAATTATTGAACAAGAGATTCCTTGTCTCAGAGTTAAACTTATAACAAATAATCCATGTACAATTGGCTCCTTCTTTAACTTTAAAGACCGCCTTCAGCCCTTCATGAGATCCAACGTCATATATAAATTTATTTGCCCTGGATGTCCGGGCTCTTACGTTGGATCGACTCGGAGGCTGCTGAGGGTCAGATATTGTAGCCATTTGGGTTTCAGCTTCCGTACTGGTCAGAAAATAAAACAGCCTGAATTTTCCAATATCAGGAACCACGCTTCTAATTGCAAAATTGAAATCCAAAAAGAACAATTCA
>NC_061092.1:55018704-55028704 GCF_015104395.2 Macrobrachium nipponense
TTTTTATTAATCTGGTATCATGTAAATCCAAGGGCTTCTTTGTACTTCCGAAAGGAAATGAGGAACATTAAAGTCTTTCCTCAAATTGTGTCATCGTGAGAGAAGAGCAGAATCAATCTTATAGGTTTAGACAAAATGTTGCGAACAGCTGAAAGAAGAAATAGAAAGGTTCTGAAGAGATACAAAATTCATTCAGTTTTTAGTAAAGATATAGTAAGGTAGAAGCAACTTCTAGGCAGTGAAAGAAATGAAAGCAAATGAAAAAGATGGAACAAATATTGCACTATGTAACAATGATGCAAGACTGAAAACAGTACATTTAAACATGCATAAACACCCACACACACTCATACACACACATATAGCTATATATATATATATATATATATATATATATATATATATATATATATATATATATATATATATATATATATATATCAGCAATAGAAGAGTTCCGTGGAAATCGGAGACGAATAATAAATATTAAAACCAGGGCTTGAATGAAGAACATCTTTATTTGCGACTAGTTTCGGAGATTTATTTCCTCCGTCATCGGGCAATCTATAATAAGAAATATATTTACAATTACAAAATCAATGACGTAATGTAAGTACATTAAAACAAAGCAAAATAAGTAAAATTACATAATTACTATAAGTTACATTAAAATTAACGAAGCAAAATAAAATATGAAATTACACAATTACAAGACATAATAACCTAAACTCGCAGCAAAATCTTAAAATATAGAGAAATACATTGTTTGTTGTCAAAGAGAGCAGAAAAAATCTAAAAATCTGAAAACACAGCAATTCAACAGACCTTTCATTATTACAAAGAGAGGGTTTATCTCTTATGGTAAATAGAGACTCAACACTCCGAGCTCCATTGCGTTGGTTCTGCAAGTAAGGACTGAAAAAGGAATGTACATTGATAGGATGGTCATTCCACATCAAAACTGACCATATAATAGTCCCCATCTTGTCTAGTGATTATTTGTTGAAATTCAAGCCCATTTTTCAAAGTAAACTCGCTATTGCTGTACTCAGAGAGAAGTCCAGCCAAAAATTTAGAGATGGAAAAAGCAGGATTGTTGTAAGCAGCCATAATTGGTCTTAAAGGTAGATCAGGTTTATGAATTTTCGGTTGTCCATGGAGTATGCTGAACGAGGAACCGGTAACAAAAAGCTGTTGATAGGTTGTTTCATTTATAATATTTTCATTTTTTATTTTTCCTCAAGAAATCTATTAATTTTATCTTCCGTTTTAAAAACTTCTAAAAAAGTAGGTTCACCATGGGACATAAACTTGGTACTGTCAGACAAAATATTTTCCATTTTTTGTACATAGTCGTTTTTATTCATAATAACTACCCCCTTGCCTTTATCTGGTTTACAAATAATTATATCTTCTCGTTCCTTCAACCCCAAGAGAATTTTCAAATCTGCAGGTCTAAAAAAAGGTGTCAAATTAGTTTTCAAATTGAGATAGGTTTTATGAGCCAAGTTAGAAATTTTCTGTTGTAGCTTACCAATGTTTTGGTTGAATTCAAGTTTGATCAGTCTTTGGTACATAATTTCAAAGGTAGAAAAAACCTGGCATAGTTGGGTCTACAGGATGCAAGCAGAAGTCCAGGCCAAATGACAATAAAAAATTCTCCTCTCTTTGATAAAACCATACCGGAAAGTTAAAAAGACATTGATTTCTGGACTGGAAATTAGGAATAACCACACCGAGATTCAGAAGTTTTCTTTGGTGTCTCATGAACACATCAGAAATATAGTTATTAATGTATTTACAGAACAATCTTTGGTAAAGTAGGCGGTCCAACATGGATAGATCATTGTATAATAAATTCTTCAATTGGTCAGTGATAACAGTTAATTGGTCAATAATGCGAATTTTACAATCAATTTCGTTCTTGAGTAATGTCTTGAGCGCATTCTTATAGAACTCAGTGTTATAGAGGGCTGATTTGTACAGTCTGAATCGGACGAATTTAGGAGTAGTATCATTAAGCTGGCAATATTGAAGAAAGTCAAGACCTGCCTTGGCCTTTTCCAGTCGAAGGGTTGTCTTTTCCATTTTCTTGAGGTAATGGACCGGATAAGGTGCTTAAGTAGTTTGACAAAGTGTTGAGTTCCTCGAAGTCGGAGGCGGAAGGCGAATAGGAGGACGAAGAAAAGTTTCCGTATCATCTCTGGAGGTATGTAGAGGCTCAGTTAAATAAATATATGGGAGCTTCAGAAGGTGTCCATGATACAACGATTAAAAGGAATACAGTTTATTTTCAACAAAACGTTTCGCACATAAACTTCTGTGCATCATCAGTCTGTAAAAGAGCAAAGAGACACATAAATAACATCAATGATAAAAAAGGAACTCACAAATATTAAAATAGTCTTAAAATTAAAATCAAAGTAAAAACAAACAAAGGTAAAGAGAGAGAGAGGACAACCCAAACACCAACCGTCCATAATGTAGAGAGAAGATGGAATGACTAAAAAACCAGTTGACGAAGACGACGTCAACTATGCCAGGTATAGAGTTGCTGAGGAGGTATTGCTATTGAGTGAAGGAACAAGTTTCTTAATGTATAACGACTCGAGGGTAGTTAGATGGTCAGGATTTTTGACATAATCTATTATTTTGAATTGTTCTTTTTGGATTTAAATTTTGCAATTATAAGCGTGGTTCCTGATATTGGAAAATTCAGGTTGTTTTATTTTCTGACCAGTACGGAAGCTGAAACCCAAATGGCTACAATATCTGACCCTCAGCAGCCTCCGAGTCGATCCAACGTAAGAGCCCGGACATCCAGGGCAAATAAATTTATATATGACGTTGGATCTCATGAAGGGCTGAAGGCGGTCTTTAAAGTTAAAGAAGGAGCCAATTGTACATGGATTATTTGTTATAAGTTTAACTCTGAGACAAGGAATCTCTTGTTCAATAATTCGTGCGAGATTGGACGAGAATTTGAAGTCAGGCATATATGGGATAGTTGCATAAAACAGTTTCTTAGGAACATCAAAATTAGGCAATGGTGGATGAAAGAATTTGGCAAGTATTTGATTGATCATTCTTAGAACTATTTCTTGTGGGAATGAATTGGACTTGAAAAAGCTCAATAAAAACGTGATCTCATCATGAAAAATCTTACAAGAAGATGAATATTTCAGGGTTCTATTGACTAATGTGTGAATGGTATTAAGTTTAAAAGATCGTTGACATTGAGGACCCGTACTGATATATATCCAGAGACAATTTGCAACTGGGGAAAAGAAAATAGTGCTGAAACCAAGCGCCATGGCTCACATGGAATTTACCAAGGGGGGACTTTAAAAAAAATATATATATATTTATATACTTGTCATTAAATAAAGGAGGAACTCCATGACTGATGCCTGATGGGTGCCACTAAAAATACTAATGAAAGTTTCCACTCTTCAATCTAGCGAAAGGCCAGCAAAACAGTTTCTTGGACGGTTTAGAGTGGAACTTGTGACAAAGGACATCAGCATTGTCTCTTAACCTTCTTACAAGAAGGCATGTTTACTAAAGTGCCTAAACTTGGGAAATATAGGACTGAATAAGTCCTTACAAATAACGGAGTTGTAACAAGAAAAAGGAAAGCCGAAAACACTCCCGAGTCCACAGAAGACCATCCTTCCAAAACCCTAGCAACAAAGAGAAGCCGTAGGAAGCTTTGAAACACTCTCCCATAACTTTGCAAGATAATATGGGCTTTGCGTGCGCAAAAGCAAAGGGAGGTTACGATCCCAATGGGAAGCGGAAGAGGCATTATCTTTACAGAGATAAAGGTGAGAAATGTATAATATTGTGCAAAGCGTTTTCCCCCTGATTCATGAACGTTCATCTGTAATCTTTGATGGCATTTATCTCAAAACAACTTTTCAGTATTCTTTGTGTTCTAACTCTGGTACTTGCTTTCATATCTTATGAAATTTTATTTAGACTGTTGGCTAATAATTGGCCTTAATTATTATAATAACAACAACTTGAAAACTTTCTTTTTTTATTTACATGATTTTTTTATTCCGCGAATTTTTTTTTTTGTTTTTTTTTTTACCGGAAAATGTAAATAATAATAAAAATTCCAAGTTATTAATTAATGAATGAGAAAAAACACACACAATTATATTTTCATGTTTGGTCTGTTTCCACATTGAAATTCAATGGTCAGTGTGATAGTGATACTTTGTTCAGTTATAATGATTTTAAAATTTAAACTTCTTGAGTCGGAAAAGAGGGTGGAGGGTGTTAAGTCCCTTCGGGGAGTGGAGTGGTTAAATCATGGTTTATGCTTATTTTTTGTTTTTTTTTTGATATATCAAATAATAGTAATAAGATGCCATTAAAGAGAAATAAAAAAGACATCATCTATAGTAAGCAGTAGATTCTCCCCCGAAATTTAATTTTGCAAAAAGTTTTTGTACTGGTATATATACGCACCAATATTCCTGTCATGTAAAAAAAAATTTCTTATTATATATTGCTTCTGCAACCAACTATTTATCATGATTTCTTTTCTCTTAGAAGAATTGTTTGCCAAGTAGCAAAATTAATTTCCTGCTTTTCTTACAGACTCTGTTAAAATCCTTTTAAGACTCGCAAAGTTTTTGTTCCCTTGACAATTCCTTCCGTCGTTATTATTCAGTTGTTATTCGTGCATATTCATTACATATCTGACATAATCGAATTTCACATATTTTCTAGAAAACACAACACTCAAAAATCCCCAAGAACAGGATATCTACCGAACCAACTTCGCATTACGCTTTGTAAAATATTTCTCAAAACATCTTTTTTATATATGAGCTTTTTGACTGCAAGAATATCTTTTCAAAGCCTTTTCATTGCTTCTATTTTGCTCATCTGTTTTCTCCCTATTTCCGGTGGACGCTTATTCTTCGATCGCTCTACTATTTAGAGCTACATTCTGTTTACGGACTATGGGTGTTCACATTTTAATATTAGTTTTCATGAAAATATAAACTTTCCCAGTTGCCATGAACCAACTTTATATTTCCCTGTTTGTTTATATCCAACCAGAGCTGTGTAATATGACTAAAATAATAGTGTTAGATTGATTTTATAAATTGATTTTTTCCATGACTATTTCCTCTTCCCCAAGCATTCTTGTATTCATTTGTTTTGCATCTGCTCATCTTTCCTTCCTTTGATCGAGGGGATCTACCCGAGGCTTCTTTCACACTCATCCTCTCTTTATCACTGAGACTAATCCTCTCTTTATCACTGAGACTTTCACTTTATATTTGTTCACTTTTCACTAAACTTCTGGTCTCGACTACAGTTTTATCATAAGAAAACCAATCGTGTATTTGGTGTGCGTTTTGTATTACTATTTTCTGCATTTATTCTTTAATATCCTGATTTCCATTGTATCATTTACTGACATCGACTAAATCGTATACACACACGCGCGCGCGCACACACACACACACACGCACATACACACATAAGTAAGACGAGAGAGAAAATCAAAACAAAGATTTGCTGCATTTTGGGGAGCTAGAAATGTTCAAAATCATATGTTTTTTTCCTTCATACACGACTACACCCCGACTCACTTCAGAGATGGAAACTCTCCATTAAGAGATGTAAGTGAAGACAAAAGTCTGTATTGGCACACGGAAGGAAGGAAGCTGAATTGAAGTTGATTTCTTACATCATTACCAGAACAGATAATTCCGCGGATGTCGATACCAGATCTTTTGAGGTAGAAAGACTGAAAGACAGCAAGAAAGGAGAGGAGACACAAAAGAAAATCTAATTTATGACTTTGCTTTCGTGAACCCCTGAATTTTGATGTGATGCAGATCCTCTAACGCGGGCATCATCGTGCACGGATGTCATTTATTGTTCTCCCCTGCTCTCTCTATCTCTTTTAACCTTTGGTAGCGACCCACTTCAGGTAAAAGAATCAAGATAGATGCCAAATTTGCTGATGCAGACTAAAGGCAGAGTTGGGTTAAGGAAAATGGGTCGAAATCATTAGCGCTAAATCCGGGATCGAACCCTAAATTTTGGACTGAGGCAAGAGCCGTACCAGTAAAACGCGAAGATCAAGATCAAGAGAGAGAGAGAGACCTTACACCTTACAGACCTTACAGTTCGTTCGGGTTGCCCCAGGTCCCTTAGTGTGAGGCGCCTCTAATGTCTACCAGAGAGTTGCTAGTACATCTTCCGGTATATTTTGCATCTTCCAATCTTGGATGGTCTGGGATGCAGTTTAGATATTTGTCGAGCTTATTCTTAAACACATCTACGCTCACTCCTGATATATTCCTCAGATGAGCTGGCAACGCATTGAATAGACGCTGCATTATCGATGCTGGTGCGTAGTGGATTAATGTCCTGTGTGCTTTCCTTATTTTTCCTGGTATAGTTTTGGGCACTATTAATGGTGCTAGGACAATTCGTCCCTGGTGAATTTGTCGTTGCCCAATTCGTCCTGCTCAATTCATCGTTGCTCAATTTGTCCCCAAGTCAATTCGTCGTTGGGCAATTTGTCCCCAAGTTAAAAGACACTAGGTTGTTTAACTGTTTTATTTATTATTTTCCTGTTTTGGACAGTTGGAAACAAAAGGTTTTTACTTAGATAGAGTTACTTCTAAAGAATACACCCAATCCAACAACATGGCTACCTGCAAGATTTTAATTTCAGAGAAAGGAAAAAGATGAAGAGAATTATATATATACTAAGAATAAGGAGAGTGCAGATAGACTGAAGATCTACTAGGGTGTGAAAATCGTGCATGCAAGGCGAGACTTCATACTGATGAAAACTATATTAGAGATTAAGAAGGTTGGTATCCACAATCACGCTTCAACAGCCGCAGAGGTAAATGCAAAGACTGTGGTCTCAAATATTAAAGCAAAGTCAATTTCATCTCGTGATGCACCTCGCTCAAGAATTGCTGGTGAAGTTGAAAAGTTAAACGAATGTGTTTTATCACAAATTCCTCGGTTTGGAACAACTCGGTAAGAATATCAGACGTGGGAGGCAATCAGATTTTAATTATTCCGCAACCTCACAGACAAATGTTGGGTTCTCCATTCCAAGTGAATACTCTTGCTTAGACACTAATGAAACATTTTTAGAGCATGATAGTGGAATCGAAGATTCAAGCAGAATATTGATATTTGCAAGTGATGAAGCGCTGAGAATTTAAAAGCGTACAAGACTTGGGCGTCAGACGGAACATTTAAATGCTGTTCTAGTATATTTTTTAAATTATATATAGTGCACGTACAGATCGATAATTTCAATGTCCCACGATTGTTTGCATTTGCTATCAAACAAAGCCAAAACACATATAGACTTTTTGCCAAAATAAGTGAATTGCTGCAGGACGAAGGCCCAGATTGCATACTTATGGATTTGAAAAAGCAGCGCATAATGGATTTCTTGAATCGTTTCCTGCCTCAAATTTAGCGTGCTGCTTGTTTCATTTAGGGCAAAATGTGTACAAACATATAGTTCAAGAAGGAATGAAAAGCAGATATCACCAAGATGACAGTTTTAGCCTTAAAATGCGCTGTTTTGTTGCCCTTGCCTTCTTACCGGTAGATGATGATGTCGATGGCTACGAGGAACTTGTAGATGATGATGATATGCCACAGTCGGTAGTTTCCTATTTTGAGAATATTACATAGGACCCCTTAGAGGAAGAGGGGAAAGGAGGCGACGTCTTGAACCACCATATCCATTAACTATTTGGAATGTTTGGGATAGATGCATGTCTGGTATTGCTAGAACTACAAATAAATTAGAAGCCTACCACAGCGCACTAAAAGACACAGTGAATATGATCATCCAAATATTTGGAAGCTCAGAGATGTTTTGAAATGTGAGGAAAGGTTTGCTAGTTCCAAACTGCAGAAATTTATCCAAGGAGATGAGCCAATGCAACAAAGAAAAAATATAGAGACATGAATTTGCGTATAAAAAATGTCATGGAGAGATATGATCCCAAACAAAAAATTACCTTTCTGTAAACAATCGCACACAATCTTAAATTTTAGAAATTAAAAAAAACGAGTGTCGAGAATGCGAAAATAAATAATTGAACTCGACGATTTGCCCAACGACGAATTGAACTTGGCGACCATTGAGCAACGACCGAATTGAGCAACGACGAATTGAGTAACGACGAATTGCCGTCGACGAATTGACCGGACACCCTATTAATCTACCTCTGCTTGCTCTTCTGATATTTTTAGTTCCATGATATTTTCTGTTATTCCTTCTATCTGTTTCCATGCCTGAATTATCATGTAGCGTTCTCTTCTCCTTTCTAGACTATATAATTTTAAGGATTGTAGTCTTTCCCAGTAGTCTAGGTCCTTAACTTCTTCTATTCTAGCTGTAAAGGACCTTTGTACACTCTCTATTTGTGCAATATCCTTTTGATAGTGTGGGTACCATTAGCATATTGCAATATTCAATGTGGGAACTACGAACATATGTTTTTATAAAGCATAATCATGTGTTCAGCTTTTCTTGTTTTGAAAGTGCCGTAACAACATTCCCATTTTTGCTTTACATTTTGCCAACAGAAGAATTGCTATTTGATCATTGCATAACATGTTCCTATTCATCATCACACCACCAAGGACTTTAACTGCTTCCTTATTTGTGATTGTCTCATTATTAGGTCCCCTATATGCATATAGCTTTCCTTCTCTGTCTCCATAATTTATTGATTCAAATTTATCAGAGTTAAATACCATCCTATTTACCTCTGCCCAATCATATACTTTGTTAAGGTCTCTTTGTAGAGCGTTCCTATCTTCATCACAAGTAATTTCTCTACTTATTCTTGTGTCATCAGCGAAACTACTCACTACCGAATCCTTAACATTACTGTCTATGTCTTCAATCATAATAAACAAACAATATTGCAGCTAGCACCGTACCTTGTGGCACACCGGATATTACCTTGGTTTCATCCGATTCTCATCGTTTGCAATAACTATCTGTTTTCTGTTGTGTAAAAATTCTTTTAACCATCTTCCTACTTTATCTACGATATTAACGTGTTTTCTAATTTTCTTTGCTAATATATTATGGTCTACTTTGTCAAAAGCTTTTGCAAAGTCTAGATAAACCACATCTGTTTCATTTCCGCTTTTCATATTTTTGAATATGTTCTCACGGTGGACTAACAGTTGGGTTTGTGTACTTTTTCCGGGTACGAACCGTGTTGTCCTATATTAAACAAATTATTTTTTATTAAATGTTTCATAATATTTTTCTTCATTACCCTTTCATACACTTTCATAATATGTGATGTTAGACTCACAGGCCTAATAAATTACTTGCCTCTAGTCTTGATCCACTTTTGAAAGTAGGGGTGATATATGCTAATTTGTGCTCATCATAAATCTTGCCTGTATCTACACTTTGTCTTAATAATATTGCAAGTGGCTTTGCGATAGAATGAACTACTTTCTTTAACAAAATAGCAGGGACTCCATCCGGCCCTGCAGCAGCTCCATTTTTAATTTCATTAATTGCCTGCACAATATCAGCTTCATTAATTTCTATGTCAGCTAAATATTCACTATTTTCTTCCCTTACTTCTATATCATTATCTTCATTATCTATTCTAGGGGTGAATTTCTCTCTTATATCGTTCTGCCAGTATGTTGCAAATTTCCTTTTTTTCATTCGTTAATCTCCCTTCAATTCTCAGAGGGCCTATTTCTATTCTTCTTTTATTCATCTTCTTCGCATATGAGTATAATAGTTTGGGGTTTTGCTTGATATTTAATAGGGTTTTTCTTCCAAGTCCCGTTTTTCATTTTCGTTTGATTGTATAATCTTTTGTTCTGCATTTTCTATCTTACTTTTAGTTCTATAACTTTCCATGCATTTTTTTCTTTTGCAAGACCTTTTTTCCACTTTCTGATTTTCTGGAAACAAGATCCTTCTGTCTCTGGTATG
>NC_061092.1:55033704-55046204 GCF_015104395.2 Macrobrachium nipponense
TGACACCTTCGTCTGCGCTGACTCCCAGGATGAGATAGAGCAGCTGTGACGTGCATTCCACGACCACAGCTGCCTCACGTTCACGATTGAACATTGTCAAGATCGCCGCCTCCCCTTCCTTGACGTCCTTGTCGAACAGCGAGATTCTGAATTCAGCACGAGGGTGTACACGAAGCCGACGAACCTAGGAATGCATGAACGGTGAGAGTGAAGTGCCCTGAAGGTTAGGTAGAAGCGCTCCACCATCACCGCCTTCGTCAGGAGGGCCCTCTCACACTGCTCCTCCTGGAATGACACACACAGTGAGTTGGAGCGTGCCGCCCAGGTCCTCGTCGACAATGGACACACCAATCGTGCTGTTGATGAGTCAATAAGGAAAAGTATGGATGCCTGGTACCACCAGGAACCCCGCCCCGACGTTGCAAAGCCCATCAAGCTTTTCTACAAGGGGCATTACCACGAGGTACAAGGAGGACGAACAAGCCCTCAAAAAGATCATCGAGGAAAACGTCAGCCCCGCCGACCCAGACAGAAATACGTATAAAAATAATTATATATTATAAAAAGAAGAAGACGAGCAGCTGGTGATGAGAAACAATCCTTCGGCTGCCCCTGCAGGATCCCTTGAAGAAGACGAGTGTGGTCTACCGATACACTGCCCGTCCGAGGATGCCTCGGCAAATACGTCGGTATGACCTCCATGCGTTTCTCCAAGCGAATCTCCTGCCACGCCCAAGAAGGAGCCATATTCAACCACGCCAGGACTGCTCATAACAAACGGATAAAAAGAAATGATATTATCCCTAATATCATAATATAGATCAGACAACAGATCCCGACGTCTGCGCCTCCTAGAAGCCCTTCATATAGGTAAGGAGAAACCAAACTTAAATATAACTCAAAAACGAAAACGTTTTCCTTCCCACCGCCGCCCGAAGAGCAGCGAGCGACCCCCGACGATGCCAGATAATCAGGAGCCCCCACAGAATGATACGATTCCTGCTACAGACGGAATTCCTGACGTTTATTCCAGGCACACTACTGTGGCGCTCGCACGAGCGAATCCCCGAGACCTTCGAGGCGAGATCCACGGCTTCGCCCAAGACCGGCCCGACCAATGAGAATGCAACTCTAGGTCCGTGCCGCTATAAATACCGCTCCGCAAACTTTCTTGTTACAGTCTCTTCAACCGACTCGTCCGAAGATGACCTAAGAGAAGGTCGAAACGTCACGTAATACCAGCTATACCAGCACCAACACCAGCCCTTAAATCAAAGACGACCCTGGCCCGACTGAACTACGCTTACGGAATAATACCGGCACCTGACGACGACCCCTGCTTGACCTGGACCTGATATGTTCTAATAAAAGATTCCTTCAGCATTTACAATTTTTTGAAAATTCTCAATATGAATATTGGCTCAGAAACATCGCTGAGCCTAGAAAGCGAATTGTAAGGAAAATAGAAAAAACAATATATAAAATCAACTCGCTTAATTCTGCCATCCTTTTTAACAGTATTATTATTATTATTATTATTTTTTTTTTTTTTTTTTTTTTTTGCTCTATCACAGTCCTCCAATTCGACTGGGTGGTATTTATAGTGTGGGTTTCCGGGTTGCATCCTGCCTCCTTAGGAGTCCATCACTCATTCTTACTATGTGTGCCGTTTCTAGGATCACACTCTTCTGCATGAGGCCCGGAGCTACTTCAGCCTCTAGTTTTTCTAGATTCCTTTTCAGGGATCTTGGGATCGTGCCTAGTGCTCCTATGATTATGGGTACGATTTCCACTGGCATATCCCATATCCTTCTTATTTCTATTTTCAGATCTTGATACTTATCCAATTTTTCCCTCTCTTCTCTTCAGCTCTGGTGTCCCCCATGGTATTGCGACATCAATGAGTGATACTTTCTTCTTGACCTTGTCAATCAATGTCACGTCCTGGTCTGTTTGCACGTATCACCCTATCCGTTCTGATACCATAGTCCCAGAGGATCTTTGCCTGATCGTTTTCTATCACTCCTTCAGGTTGGTGCTCGTACCACTTATTACTGCAAGGTAGCTGATGTTTCTTGCACAGGCTCCAGTGGAGGGGGCTTTTGCTACTGAATCATGCTTCTTTTTGTACGGTTCTGTGCAAGTGCCGGGCATTCACTTGCTATGGGTTTATGGTTTCACTTTTCGTATTGCACTTCCTACATATGGGAGAGATGTTATTTCCGTCTATCGTACTTTGAACATATCTGGTTCTTAGGGCCTGATCTTGTGCCGCTGTTATCATTCCTTCAGTTTCCTTCTTTAGCTCTCCCCTCTGTAGCCATTGCCAATGTCATCGCTGGCTAGTTCTTTAGTCTGTCTCATGTATTGTCCGTGCATTGGTTTGTTGTGCCAGTCCTCTGTTCTTTCTGTCTTTTCTCCTGTCTCTGCATTTTTCTGGGTCTTCGTCTGCTTTTATTAGTCCTTCTTCCCATGCACTCTTTAGCCACTCGTCTTCACTGGTTTTCAGATATTGCCCCAGTGCTCTGTTTTCGATGTTGACGCAGTCCTCTATACTGAGTAGTCCTCTCCCTCCTTCCTTTCGTGTTATGTATAGTCTGTCCGTATTTGCTCTTGGGTGTAGTGCTTTGTGCATTGTCATATGTTTCCTGGTTTTCTGATCTATGTTGCGGAGTTCTGCCTTCGTCCATTCCACTATTCCTGCGCTGTATCTGATTACTGGCACTCGCCCATGTGTTTATGGCTTTTATCATATTTCCGGCGTTGAGTTTTGACTTGAGTATCGCCTTGAGTCTCTGCATATATTCTTTCTGATCGTGTCCTTCATCTCTTGGTGTTTTATATCTCCTCCTTCCATTACTCCCAGGTATTTGTATCCTGTCTCATCTATGTTTGATGTTGCTCCCATCTGGTAGCTTATCCCCTTCAGTTCTCGTTACTTTGCCTTTTTGTATGTTGACTAAGGCGCATTTTTCTATTCCAAACTCCATCCTGATGTCCCCAGATACAATCCTTACAGTCTGGATTAGGGTATCTATTTCCTTGATGCTCTTACCATACAGCTTGATGTCGTCCATGATCAGATGGTTGATTCTGTTGCCTCTTTTCTTGAGTTGGTACCCGGCATCCATCTCTGTAGTACTTTTGTCAAGGGAATCATGGCTACTACGAAGAGTAGTGGGGACAGTGAGTCGCCCTGGAAGATCCCTCTCCTGATATTAACCTCTGCTAGTCTTATTCCAGAGCTTGTAAGTATTGTATTCCAGTTGTGCATTGTATTTTTGAGAAGCTGATGTATTTTCCTCTGCCCCATATATTTTCAGGCATTCTATTAGCCATGTGTGTGGTATCATGTCGAAGGCTTTCTTATAGTCTATCCATGCCATGCTTAGGTTGGTTTTCCTCTCCTACTGTTCTTCATTCCATTTTGTCTATGAGGAGCTGGTCTTTTGTGCCCCTACACTTCCTTCTGCAGCCGTTTCTGTTGGTGGGGGATGGTGTTTGTCTCCCTCTAGGTAGTTGTATAGCCTTTCACTGATGATACCTGTTAGTACTTCCACATTATTGGTAGGCAGTGATAGGCCTGTAGTTACTGGCCTATATTTGCCCTTACTCTTGTCTTTTTGTACTAAGGATGTTCTTCCTGTGGTCATCCATTTGGGTGCTTGGTGATTTGAGATACAATGCTGGAGTTGTTCTGCTATTCGTGGGTGTAGGGCCTTGAAGTTTTTTGAGCCAGTATCCATGGACTTCATCGGGACCTGGGGCTTTCCAGTTTGGCATTTTCTTTAGTTGGTGTCTGACTGTGTCTGTCGTGATGTCTGTGAATCTTTGTTTTATTCTCCCTGTTTCTTCTTCCTTGACTTCCTGGAGCCATGTTGCATGTTTGTTGTGTGATACCGGATTGCTCCATATGTTTTCCCAGAGTCTCTTACTTGGTTCGGCTTCAGGAATTTCTGGGTGGGTTGTTTTCCTTCCCCTCTTAGTTGCTGTATAGTCTTTTCTGGTTGGTTCCGAATAGTTTGTTCTGTTGGTATCCCTTATTCCTGTTCATGTACCGTTGGATCTATGTGCTTTGGCCTTAAGCCTCTGTTTTGCATCTTCTATTGTGTTGTTTAATCCCCTCTCTTGTACTTTGTATTTCTCGTTGAGTTCCTCCCTTGTTTTCTTGCTTCTTAGCCTTTTTTCTGCCATCTCTTTCAGTTTACTCAAGTCAGATCTCATCACCATGATTTGCTTTTCCAGGCGCCTTTTCTGTTGGGTTGGTTGTGCTGGTGGTGTTGGTGTTCGAATTCCCATCAGTTCTGCTACTAATCTTGCTCCTGCATATGTCAAGTTATTTGTTTCTGTGATACTGGTGGTGTGTATTATGCCCATTATTTCATTGACCTCACTTGTTTTCTCCCTTAATTTCTTGGTGTTGTAGGCTTTCATGGAGGGGATCTTTGTTCTCTCTGTATCTGGCTCCATCCATTGTCTAATCTTTTCTACCCATTCCGTCCGCTCTCTGTTACTTCGTCGGTGTTTCTTCGTGTCGTTGTTTGATACCTCATCCTCCTGTCGTCTTCTGTGGCATCGTCTCTCAGTTCGTCTTCGTGTAATTCGTTGTCGTGTGACATTTCCCTTTCCAGTTCTTCTCTTTCTGTTGGGGAGAGCCAGTTCTTTTTCTTTATGTTCCTTACTTGGTCTGCCAGCCTCTGCTCTGGGTTTGGGGGGTGTTATTCCTCTCATTCCAGATGTTGACCATCTTCTTCTATATCCTCTCTCCGTCGGTTGCTTCTGATGTAGCATCTCCATATTTCCTTATTTTCTTCTCTTGTCCATTTCTTCCTTTTTGCCTCTGTAGCTCCAATCTCATGGCTGTTGATTATTGTCGTTGTGGTGATCAGTTGCTGGATGACGACCTCCAAGTACCTGACCGTCTTCCCCTTCAATTGGGTTGAATACCTGGTTGCCGGACGAAGCTCCTCTGTTGCCAGAGGTTCCATTTACGTCGTTGTCGTTTAATCCTTCATTTCTTTCCATCATTGCTGAGTTTTGCTTATTTAACCCATAGCTGGACCCTAACCCCATCAGGGATAGGTACTCATTTACAGCTGAGTAGACTGAGGAAATTATGGTAAAGATCCTTTCCCAAGGCAATCAACGCCGAGGAGAGCGGTCACCCATCCAACGACTGACCAGAGCCAATGTTGCTTAACTTGACTTAAGTCTATTGACGACCTAACCCACTCCTACACGGCGCCACATTATTATTATTATTATTATTATTATTATTATTATTATTATTATTATTATTATTATTATTATTATTATTATTATTATCATTATTATTATTATTATTATTATTATTATTATTATTATTATTATATTATTCCTAAAATTAATAGCTTGACGGATCAAAACCTGACCTGGAAAGAAAAGTAGCAAATGAATATGAAATAAAAATAAATATGAAACATCGAAAATTCATGGGAAACGGAAACGGGAGAAAAAGCGAAGAAAGAATCCTTTGAAAGTGAGTAAGAAATGAAAAGCAATGAAAACAAACACTTAAGATCTGTGTGAAAATGGGATCTCGAAACGCAGACCGGGCACTAAGTTAAGTAATCTTAGTTTTACCAGACCACTGAGCTGATTAACAGCTCTCCTAGGGCTGCCTGAAGGATTATTGGATATTTTTACGTGGGCTAGGAACCAATTGGTTATCTAGCAACGGGACCTACAGCTTATTTTGGGATCCGAACCACATTATATCGAGAAATGAATTTCTCACACCAGAAAATAAATTCTTCTGGTTCCGCGTTGGCAGAGCCGAGAATCGAACTTCGGACCGCCGGATTGGTAGCAGAGTGCGAAATCTACTCGTCCGACGAGGAATTCTGAAGAAAATTACCACGAGAAGTGGACTGAGATAACATAAAATAATTGTCAATAAAACCATAACAAACAACCATAAAAGTTACAGGACCTGAAAATCAGAACAAAGTCATTATAACACTGCCATTAAAATCCCGGTAAAGTAAAACAACACAAATGAAAGCCGACAATAAAAAGTGAAAAAGGTTTTGTACATCGACTCTGCTAAAACAGAAATATTCGGAAATGCGAATTTGCCCTGCTAAGAAATAAGAACGAAAAATGAATAGTTAATCATTCTCTTATTTCTCAGTATTTCCATTAAGTAAAAGATATCGCGATCCCTTCTTCCCCATGATGCCCCACTCCTCTCTGCCCTTCCTCATCTACGTAGTGTCCTGTGGGAATTGGGATCTCGTCCTGTTGTCCCCTGCATTAATAGTACAGCAGTTCGAATGACTTGTGAAGGACGAGGAAATCATTTTGAAAACTTTAGTACCAAAAAGGCAGTGACCTATTTCGGTCGCAACGGAGGAATCTCACCAGTCCTTTGTGATGATGGATTGAAGGTTAAAATAAATAAATATTTTTTTTTAAGTTTTGATCAAAATGAAAAAAAAAAAAAACGAAAAGTAATGCTTTTTGACACACCAAGATGTTCTTACAATTTATAATCAAATCTGCAAAAATAAAGCGTGGGCGCCAAGCATGGAAGGAAATATATATTTTTACCTATTGTGGCATTTCCTTAAATGTGTGACGCCCAGAAAATCCTGGTTCTCTCAAAAAATAAATTGTTTACTTTTTAGCGTTTCTATTTTTTCCATATATATAGTTTATACTTTTTAGTTTTGACAGAAATTGTGACCGATTTATGAGTGCGAAAAATCTGAAGAGTTTCATACAAATCCTGGGAGAGGTCACTGTAGGGTCACTAGAGGTCACTGCTGACCTACTGTTCATGTAAGGTTGCAATGACTGTGCGATTGAGTGACCATGCAAAATTTCAAGAATGAAGATGTCAGGTTGAAAATTAAGTCACCAAATTTGACCAAGACAAAAAAACAAAAAAAACATAAGTGTATACAGAAAAGCAAACAAAATAAAAGCTTAATTTAAAAAAGACAGCCGTATGAAATGCATAATTGAAAAATAACATTATTATTTTTTCGTAAAAATTTATTTAATATTTGCATGATATTATTTTATACATTTTTCGTACCTTCAAATTGGCATTTTAGAATATCTTATATTAAGCACGTAGGATTAAGTATGAAAACGTTTTTGTATGTAGCTATTGACATTCAGTAACACATTGTATTCAACCCTGTTTTTATATTATATAATTTCAAAGATGAGAGCTTGACGTTGTATAAGTTGTATATTTTTATATACAATGTAACAATGAACAAAATATTTGTTTAGATTATATTTGTTTTATGGAATTTACCGTTACACATTTTATCTGAACCCTGCACTCTCCAAATTTATGGAAAAATCTTTTAAAGTTAACGAGTAAACACGATGTTTTGATAAGGTTCATGAAAGTTTCTCTCACGGAATGAGAGAGAGTAGACTGAAAATCGGCATAAGAATAGAATTGTGAACCTGTGCGAAGAATGACCTTTGATGTACGCTTTCAAAAATCGCTATCACTAGCTCTCGTGAAGGCAAAAAAATGCACTTCATTATTATAAATAAACTTTAAAATCATGGAATCCATCCATAATCACTCATAGTAAATGCATGTTCCATATCTGTTATGAGCATTACAATGAAAAGTGAACATTGGAAAAATGGCAAATTACAACAAAGCTCTAAAATTATATTAGAAAACATGAATGAAAATTTTGATACAACTTTGACAATAAAAGTTTATGAAATTTTTTTATTATCAACAATTTCGAAGTCTTGGATATATTAAGAAACAGAGAATGGTGTATATATATATATATATATATATATATAGGATATATATATATATATATATATATATATATATATATATATATATACATATATATATATATATATATATATATATATATATACTATCATATATATATATATATATCTATATAAGCGAATTCCACAGGAAAATGATAGTCAGAAAATCCAAGCGTTTCGTCTTTTACTCAGACACTGTCAAGGAGTTAATGAAGTACAATTGGAGAGAAAGGCCTCAGGTACACAACAAGATCAAGAATACCAGATGGTTAATTGTCAAAAGGGTAAAAATTAAATAGATAATCCAGGATTATCGGATATCACACGGTCACAAACCTAAACAGATTGACCCTAACCGAAATTATAAAGTTTCTTTACAGTCCAAAACATGTAAAAACTTAATATATTAATTTTGTTGCTTATATTTATCTACAACTTTTTCATTATGAAAGCATCAAGTTTAAATAAACCAAGACTTAAATTTAGAACATTTCTATTATTTGACTTCATAAAAAAAGATTCAATGATATTCCTTTTAACTGTGTCATTACATGGGATTAAAGCTCTTGCTTGACTCCAATTAATAGGATGGTCTAAATCTCTCATATGTACTAATAAGGCATTCGATATTTGCCCAGTTCTCACAGAATACTGATGCTGTTTGAGACGTTGTGAAAGAGATTTACCGGTTTGTCCGTAATACTCTTTATAACACTTTTTGCAAGGAATTTCATATATGCAGCCTGGAAGATCTTTGGGAGAATTTTTGATTACTAAACTCTTGACATTAATATTTCTGAAAACAACATTTATGTTAAAAAGCTTTAAAATTCTAGGAATATCTAAAAACCTTTCATCATAGGGTAATTTTAGAATGTTATGCTTACTAAATTCAAGTTTGTCATTAGTTGAATAAAATGTTTTTCTAGCTCTTTTCCATGCCACATCTACAAAGTCTTGGGTATTTAAGTTTGCATTGCAATATCATAAATAGTTTTAATTTCAGCGTCAATAAACTGCGGGCTACAGACACGTAAAGCCCTTAGAAACATCCCAGAAAAAACAGAGAATTTAACATTTTGATGATGATTGGAGTAGTAATGAACAAAAGAGGCAATGTTAGTTGATTTTCGAAAGACGGAAAAGGTGAAATTTCTATCATTTCTATGGACAGTTACATCAAGAAAATTCAAATTGCAATTTCTTTCTTCCTCTACGGTAAATTTTATAGAAGGGACTAAATTATTGAGATCATTAAGGAATTCTTGGAGATTTTCGTGAACTGGCCAAATACAGAAGATATCATCCACATATCTAAACCAAATAACTTTTTGGGCAAAATTCTTGGTAAGAGTTTTGTCTCAAAAAATTCCATGTAAATATTGCTAAGGACAGGAGATAAGGGATTACCCATAGCCATGCCAAACTTTTGTACAAAAAATTCCCCATTAAAACAAAATTTACTATCTTTGATACATAACCTTATGAGACTAATGAGGTTTGGCACACTTAAGGGAATGTAATGACGTTCTAATTCCTCCTCCAAATATTCAAATAAGTCATCTACAGGCACTTTTGTAAATAAAGAGACAACATCAAAACTAACCATATTAAAATCAAAATTCAAATTTAAACTATTCAGTTTGCTTATAAAATCAACATTGTTTTTAACATTCGTGTTAGAAATGTTTCTTACCAAAGGAGTAAGAATTTTTACAAGCCATTTAGATAAATTATACGTAACTGAGCCCACTGAACTAATGATTGATCTGATAGGGTTATTGATTTTATGTGTCTTGTCTAAACCATACATATAAGGTAGGGAGGCGCATTGCGGTGTAAACTGTTTAATTAAATGGTCCAAGCCCTTCCAAATGAATTTAATTTGTTTATTAAAATGGGAGTTCACTGTCTGTGTAGGGTCAGACCTCAGTTTCGTATAAGTATCAGTATCATTTAGCAATGTCATTATTTTACTTATATAGTCACTTTCATTCATTATTACCACTGCATTAGATTTATCTGCTTTAGTCACTTTTACTGTATCGTCTTCTTTAATTTTCTTAAAAGCCTGGAGAAATCTCACGGGTACATTAGGGGGAGAAGGCTTACAGAATAAGAACATTTTATTTCATTTTACATTAGCATCTCTCAAGGATGACTGTTCATTATAATTTTTTTAGGAATTATATTATTATTATTATTATTATTATTATTATTATTATTATTATTATTATTATTATTATTATTATTATTATTATTATTATTATTATTATTATTATTATTATTATTAGCAATAAATTTGAATCTGACAGAGGGATCGATGCTAGAACCTGAGGGATCGTGGGCTTTAGTTTATATGAAATAAAATGTTTATTTATTATTATTCAACCGTTTTTGGTTTTTGTTAATATGTTATAGTTCTTGCCTTGACCTGTACATGGAGTTTTTCTAAAACAATTTATATTAGTTATTTTTTTCAGTTTAGATTATTCTCCTAAAATGCTTAATTAACTTTCTGATATTACGCCTATCTGCGGGTGTGTATTAGTGCGATATAGAGAGATTTATAAGCAACAAAATACATAAGTTATAATCTCAGGATACTACAATAGTTTGTGCTCGTATAAACAGAAAAGAGTGAAATGTTTATGCTGAGCTGTCACTCATTCTACTACTCCTCATCCCCCATTTCGCCTCATAAAATTTCTACCCAGACTTCTCCTCCTCTTCCTTTCCTCTTCTTGTTACGAATACACAAGTGAAGGTTAATACCAACCGCCATCTAAATTCCACAAGGCGCAGCGAAAGCCAGAGTTCTTCTTTATCGGTGCCAATATTGGAGGAAACCCGATTCCAGGAAAAACTCGAAAGAACAACACGAGCATAAAATGCGGGAAGGAGTCACGTAAATTTAAATCGTATAATTTCAAAGACTTCGGGAAGTGAGAGAGAGAGAGAGAGAGAGAGAGAGAGAGAGAGAGAGAGAGAGAGAGAGAGAGAGTAGTAAATCATCTGCTGCCCTATGGAATGAATATTTATTCATGTCTGAAAAAAAGTCCTTTTTCGCAACCGCTTTTAGATTATGATTTTTTTGCTCATCCAATTTTTGTTTTGAATGATGAAAAAAAAGTGTGTTTTGATCTGTAATTCTGGAATTGGAAAGCTACAATTCTATCTATAGCAATCCTCTTAAAAACAAAAAGAAGGGCTTACGGAACATTTGATAGTTTGTTTGTCACCTATAACCAGTATATACCTATATGTAAGAGAAGAAATAGCAAATGAATTATTGACAACTAAACAATATACATAATGAGAGTACAGAGAACGTTCAATCTCTCTTTCCGTAGATCCGTTTCTTCTGAAATCAAGAACATTGTATTCAATTTGTATGAGTCAGCTATTGACGATTAGAGATCGAGAGCGTTCGATCCCCTCCTGCAGGTCTTTGTGAGGGGCGCCGCAATGGTACGCTATTGCGTACAGTGAGTTATTTTACGGTTATCGAAGTACTTCTGTAACAGTGATATTATGGCATCAGTAGATGGTGTGGATTAAAATTCAAACAACACATGACAATGTAACCATATTGTGTGCTTATTAAGCACATCAACGCAGATGATGAATGACTCAACGAAAATATTATGTCGGTCAGAGTTACGCAAAAATAGTATTGAGTTGATACGTGCCTACCGTTGTTTGTAATGACATTGTTAACCAGGATAAGTTTAAGAGGAAACAACGGAGTAATTCACTAACAAAGATTCTTTGGAAATTCCAGGGAGACGAAGCAATCAAACCAGAACTGCAAATTTATCTCTCAGTCAATGTGAGTACTAAAATATTTGACAGCTACAATGCATAACAGTGTCTCACTATGATCTATACTAGTATAATATAAAACACTGCATATTAGTGTCAATGAATGAAGATGGTGATAGCGTGACATTTCTAGACAAGTGCTGTTCACGAGGTCAACCTATGACGGACGAAGGTGGCAGCAACGCTGGTCTTTTTTACCTCTAGAACTACTCGCTGTTGCGGGAAAATCAGTAATTGGTGAGTTATTCGGTGGTCAGCATCAATATGAAACGGTCTGTTGAATTGACTGCTGAATTACGATGCTGAAAAATGGAAAGACAAAAGCGGATGATGAGATGAACATTTTTAGATATTACGGAGATCGTTGAAGGTGAATTGTGAACAAAGTCTAAGATAAAAGATTTTCATTTTGAAATTCTAGGATCCCCTTTTTTAGATCTGATCTTCCAATTAAACTTATTTATAGAGAATTTTGCTCAGTGTTATAGGTAAGCTTAGATATGGACTTATGGATATGATTTTCTTCTTCCTTTTTATTATTATTATTTTTTTTTAGCTGTCAGTTACGGTTTTTGTATTGGGTCATGAAAGGGTTTTAATTTTTGAAAACCATTAAAAACGTTTTACATCCACCGTGTAGGTTTCTGTGGATATGCACATGCCATGCGGCATGAAAAATGAAATAGTGGACTCTTACGCTGTCAACCACCATAACCTGTACCTTTAGTGCATAGTCAGTCCCATTCTGAACCCCCCTTAATTTGCATAGTCCCCCAGGCCCCGTGCAAAAGCATCATTTGGGACAGTTAGCTAATAGGCCATCGCTGAAACAGTAGTCACGTATATAGCTACAACCTTGCTCCTGTGAA
>NC_061092.1:55053704-55083694 GCF_015104395.2 Macrobrachium nipponense
CAGATAATAATGAAAGCTTTGAAACATTTCCTGCACAAGAACGTTTAGTTCGGTACGTGATGGGGGCGTACTATGGCCACACACGCCCACCCTCCCCTGAGCCCCCGCCCCGAGGATATGATAAGGAAAGCATTTTTATATATCAAAAAGTATCCCAAAAACAGATTGGGCATGTTGATTAAAAAAAAAATAAATAAATAAAAAATATATTGTGCACTGTGGTTTTTCATTGTGTAAGGTAGCCGCAAGGAAACATATACGTATCACATTTATTTCTAAAAATCATCAGCAATGGTAGCCATGTTTATGCTGTCACACATGTACCTTCCGATGGCAATACATGGTAATCATGGCATCTTGTCAGTTTCATCAATGTAAAGTCCTTTAGACGTAACATTATCCTATCCATCAGCTGTATTATTCCTTGGTTTATCGTTATTATTTTAATATCAGTAATTGTTGAATATGGTGAGTTTCTATTCTGTTATGCTGGAACTAATCGCTCAAAGAATCTTTTCTGATATATATTCATGCATTCCTGGTACTGAATAACCCGTTGTACTCCTATGATATGAAACAGAAAAAAAAATCAGCTCCACTCTGATTGAAATAAAAAAAAAAAAAAAAAAAAAAAAAAAAAAAAAAAAAAAAAAAAAAACTCAGAGCGCAGAGAAAGAGAAGCGTCGAGGCAACTGCGTCATTCATTTCGAAAACACCGGACATGGAAATTTGGTCCTGTTTTCAGAATTAAAGGATCCTCAAACACGATAGACTCATATACGGAAGGTAAAGCATCAAAGTATTTCTGAGCATCAAGGATTAACCACCAAAATGGGGAAGATTTATCACCAAATACCAAGAAGAATTTTGGTAACCTAAACGGATACCATCTTCTTTCATGATGGTCATGTGGTTCAGCAAGAGGAAATATATCTGCTATTGATTCATCTCAGGAGGAAACTGCTAGTAGAACTGTTCTCCACTTACTTCATGCTTTAAGTAACTGTTAAGGTTTTGAATGTTCTTTCTATTTTTTTATGAAATGTGCCGTTTGAATGTTCATATGATTCCCATCCGTCTTTCACTTTTCAACTTTCCTTTTCGAAGACTTGTTATTCTTGCACCAACTTCTTTGAATCTGGCTTTTCCTTTCATTTATACCAGGCAGCCAGAAAAGAGGAAGAGTAAAAGATAAATGATATAAACCCATAAAAGAAAGGATTCGAGAAGGTGGTGAAGGAAGGTAAGGAAAAAAGGAAAAAAAGACATGAGACGGTGAGGGAGAAGGAGGAAAAGGAACATGCGAAGTTGAGGGAGAAGGAGGAACAGGGACATGCGAGGGTGAGAAAGAACGAGGAATAGGAACATAAGCAGGAAAGATGAAGGAAAGGGGGGGGTAGGAAGGAAGACTACTCAAAATGTCAATGGAAGGGTGGTAAGAGATAAAAGGAGGAATACGAGGAGGGAAGATAAATAAGTAAATAAATAAATAGATAACTAAATAAGGATAGAAGGGAGGGGGAAAGAACAGAAGGGTGTCGGGATGAAAGACGGAGGAGGAAAGGAAGATATGAGAAAATCAAAGGCCTACAATCCTGGTGGAAGCTTTTTGGCTGCCGGAGAAACAGACAATGATAATGTATCTTAATAAAGTTCAGGAAAGTTTGGAATTTAGTAAAGCTTAGTGACTCCATGATGAGAATGATAAAAGGGAGTTTACTTCATAGACTCTTGCAGTAACTCTCTCTCTCTCTCTCTCTCTCTCTCTCTCTCTCTCATACCCAGCTTAATTGATAATGACGTATGTTAGGTATTGTAATCGTAAGGAATAAAAGTAAATTATTAATGGCAAACAGTAAATTTGAATATAATAATAATAATAATAATAATAATAATAATAATAATAATAATAATAATAATAATAATAATAATAATAGATTAGACAATGGATGGAGCCAGATACAGAGAGAACAAAGATCCCCTCCATGAAAGCCTACAACACCAAGAAATTAAGGGAGAAACAAGTGAGGTCAATGAAATAATGGGCCTAATACACACCACCAGTATCACAGAAACAAATAACTTGACATATGCAGGAGCAAGATTAGTAGCAGAACTGATGGGGATTCGAACACCAACACCACGTCACAACCACCCAACAGAAACCAAAACAGCAACCTCCTTGGAAAAGGCGCCTGGAAAAGCAAATCATGGTGATGAGATCTGACTTGAGTAACTGAAAGAGATGGCAGAAAAAAGACTAAGAAGCAAGAAAACAAGGGAGGAACTCAACGAGAAATACAAAGTACAAGAGAGGGGACTAAACAACACAATAGAAGAGTAAAACAGAGGCTTAAGGCCAAGCACACAAGATCCAACGGTACATGAACAGGAATAATGATACCAAACAGAACAAACTATTCGGGAACCAAACCAGAAAACGACTATACAGCCAACTAAGATTGGGAAGAAAACACACCCACCCCCAGAAATTCCTGAAGCCGAATCAAGTAAGAGACTCTGGAAAACATATGGAGCGAATCCGGTATCACACAACAAACATGCAACATGGCTCCAGGAAGTCAAGGAAGAAGAAACAGGGAGAATAAAACAAAGATTCACAGACAGCACGACAGCACAGTCAGACACCAACTAAAGAAAATGCCAACTGGAAAGCCCCAGGTCCCGATGAAGTCCATGGATACTGGCTCAAAAACTTCAAGGCCCTACACCCACGAATAGCAGAACAACTCCAGCATTGTATCTCAAATCACCAAGCACCCAAATGGATGACCACAGAAGAACATCCTTAGTACAAAAAGACAAGGAGTAAGGGAAACTATAGCCAGTAACTACAGGCCTATCACCTGCCTACCCAAATAAATGTGGAAGTTACTAACAGGTATCATCAGTGAAAGGCTATACAACTACCTAGGAGACAAACACCATCCCCCACCAACAGAAAGGCTGCAGAAGGAAGTGTACGGGGCACAAAAGACCAGCTCCTGATAGACAAAATGGTAATGAAGAACAGTAGGAGAAGGAAAACCAACCTAAGCATGGCATGGATAGACTATAAGAAAGCCTCGACATGATACCACACACATGGCTAATAGAATGCCTGAAAATATATGGGGCAGAGGAAAATACCATCAGCTTCCTCAAAATACACTGCGCAACTGGAATACAATACTTACAAGCTCTGGAAAAAGACTAGCAGAGGTTAATATCAGGAGAGGGTCTTCCAGGGCGACTCACTGTCCCCACTACTCTTCGTAGTAGCCATGATTCCCATGACAAAAGTACTACAGAAGAGTGGATGCCGGGGTACTCAACAATCAAGAAAAGAGGCAACAAAATCACCATCTGATGTTCATGGACGACATCAAGCTGTATTGGTAAGAGCATCAAGGAAATAGATACCCTAATCCAGACTGTAAGGATTGTATCTGGAGACATCAGGATGGAGTTTGGAATAGAAAAATGCGCCTTAGTCAACATACAAAAAGGCAAAGTAACGAGATAACTGAAGGGATAAAGCTACCCAGCCTACCCGAGACAACATCAAACACATAGATGAGACAGGATACAAATACCTCGGGAATAATGGAGGAGGAGGAGATATAAAACACCAAGAGATGAAGGACACGATCAGGAAAGAATATATGCAGAGACTCAAGGCGATACTCAAGTCAAAACTCAACGCCCTCGGAAATATGATAAAAGCCATAAACACATGGGCAGTGCCAGTAATCAGATACAGCGCAGGAATAGTGGAATGGACGAAGGCAGAACTCCGCAGCATAGATCAGAAAACCAGGAAACAAATGACAATACACAAAGCACTACACCCAAGAGCAAATACGGACAGACTATACATAACACGAAAGGAAGGAGGGAGAGGACTACTAAGTATAGAGGACTGCGTCAACATCGAAAACAGAGCACTGGAGCAATATCTGAAAACCAGTGAAGACGAGTGGCTAAAGAGTGCATGGGAAGAAGGACTAATAAAAGTAGACGAAGACCCAGAAATATACAGAGACAGGATGAAAGACAGAAAGAACAGAGGACTGCACAACAAACCAATGCACGGACAATACATGAGACAGACTAAAGAACTAGCCAGCGATGACAATTGGCAATGGCTACAGAGGGGAGAGCTAAAGAAGGAAACTGAAGGAATGATAACAGCGGCACAAGATCAGGCCCTAAGAACCAGATATGTTCAAAGTATGATAGACGGAAATACATCTCCCAATATGTAGGAAGTGCAATACGAAAATGAAACCATAAACCACATAGCAAGTGAATGCCCGGCACTTGCACAGAACCAGTACAAAAAGAGGCATGATTCAGTGGCAAAAGCCCTCCACTGAGCCTGTGCAAGAACACTCAGCTACCTTGCAGTAATAAGTGGTACGAGCACCAACCTGAGGGAGTGATAGAAAACGATCAGGCAAAGATCCTCTGGGACTATGGTATCAGAACGGATAGGGTGATACGTGCAAACAGACCAGAACGTGACGTTGATTGACAAAGTCAAGAAGAAAGTATCACTCATTGATGTCGCAATACCATGGGACACCAGAGTTGAAGAGAAAGAGAGGGAAAAAATGGATAAGTATCAAGATCTGAAAATAGAAATAAGAAGGATATGGGATATGCCAGTGGAAATCGTACCCATAATCATAGGAGCAACTAGGCACGATCCCAAGATCCCTGAAAAGGAATCTGGAAAAACTAGAGCTGAAGTAGCTCCGGGCCTCATGCAGAAGAGTGTGATCCAGTAGAAACGGCACACATGTAAGAAAAGTGATGGACTCCTAAGGAGCAGGATGCAACCCGGAACCCCACACTATAAATACCACCCAGTCGAATTGGAGGACTGTGATAGAGCCAAAAAAAAAAAAAAAAAAAAAAAAAAAAAAAAAAAAAAAAAAAAAAAAAAAAAAAAAAAATAATAATAATAATAATAATAATAATAATAATAATTTCAAACTATCACAAAATACTTTTTCCTGCTTCCTTTTACATTCATTACATGCTAATTGCAAATACCAACTTTTATTAACATTTCTTTTACTCATACAGGCATATTTATGGATTTTCGTTGTATATTTGTCCCCTACTTCGTTCTTTATCTTATTGAATCTCAGTTTATATCTTCCAAAAGTTTCTACGTTGACCGATGGGGCATTGGCTTGTTCTACAAGAATTATTTGATAAATAACAATAATAATAATAGTCACACGACCCCTTCTAGAAATGCTTCAGTTATAGTTTCAAAGTGGTTGATAACGTGGAGCCATTCGACCGCCGTTTATGCCTTTCAGGTACCAAACTTTATAAAAAGTAAAAATAAACAAACTTTTCCATTTTAGGTCAGAGGAACTGGGATATGCACGACTTGAATTTTCCCCGTCACACTTGACTGCTTGGAACTCAGGTTTTGTGAGCCGAGGCTCGGAGCTGCAGCCACTTTGCACATTTCAATCATTTTTCTCCGAAAAAGTTCTCTTATTATTCAGTTTTACGCTAAACATCCTTCCTTATTCCCACTGCATGGATTGTTCACGTTATTCATTTCGGAGGAAAACTTCAAGTAATACTTTTCTTAGTTTTGTAGTTCACGGCATCTTTAAATCTAAATTCTCTCTCTCTCTCTCTCTCTCTCTCTCTCTCTCTCTCTCTTGGCTTTTCACTCTCTGATCTGTCAATAAAAATTGCTTCAAAATAATTGTTTTTTCTTTGAGAGAATCTGCAAACAAACAAAATATTTTTTTACCCTCCTTTCTCTTCGCGGTCGTACTGATTTCAGCAATTTATTTACAAGTTTACTGAACAATAAATATTGAACACCGTCTCATAAGTAAGAAGAATCCTTTGTTCGTAACTCAGTGTAATTCATTAATACCCCCAAAATATTTGACACAGCTATAAACATAAATTAGAAAATATTTTCAGATTAGATATGAAACTTAGTTAAGTTGCTGACTATATACTTTACTAATACAATAGCTTTGTTTACTATATTTGACGAGAAAATAAATGTATCAAAACACCTAGAATAAAAGAAATGTTTGGAAGCCTTTGAATATTTATGGAAAAATCGGCATTTGTAAACGGAAATAGATATATATTTCTGGGCAATTAAACGAATTTGTATGTAATATAAGGAAAAAATAAAAAAAATTAAATGTGTATTGTTATTATGATTACTTCCTCTGATATATTTAAAAGAAGGCAGATAACATCACATATTTGGTCACTGAAAAAAAAATATGGATGTACGGTTTTAGCTTCATCACACCTCAAATTTCTATGTAGAACTCTAGTACCACTATATTATTATTATTATTATTATTATTATTATTATTATTATTATTATTATTATTATTATTATTATTATTATTATTATTACTACTACTACTACTATTATTGTTGTTGTTATGCATACATGCTTAAGGAGTAAGGCCACCAAATATGCGAAAACAAAAGAAAATATTTATGAATTAGAGTTTCTTTAAATCCAAGCCAAACTGATGGGAAATGAGGATTATTAGGTAAAAAAAGCTCGATGCTTCTCATTGGTTCATTAGAAGTCAAGCCAATAACGAGTATGAAAATTGTATGCACAACAGAAGAACTGCCAAAGGTACTGAAATAAGAAAAGTCGACAGAGTGCAATGGAAAATCAAACGGAACATTTTACAGAGAATGTAAGCAATTTCGAATTACTGATATAATTGTCACAATTAGTACTCATTCCCCTTTGGATGAGAGGTACATTAAGGTTTGAGACTCTAGTGAGGAGAAGTGTCGTTCACTTTGCTGTAAGGCTCTGCATATGTATGGCGAAGGTGAGATCAGTATGAGGCAGGATTTACATATATGTGTTCACTGTGCGGCATAGATCGAGATGAGAAGATGGCGATTTCGGGGCACGGAAAGAATCGGTGTATGCACCGGTGCTTGCTTATGTGTGATTGGCTCGAATACTCCTCCAGAAGATTGTCTGCATGTGACCTATAGAACAAACTTCCTATGTTTTTGCCTCTGAACTTCCGTCATCACACGCACATAAAGAACAAGACCTTAGGAAATACCTCCACGTATCATTGTCACTGGTCATTCTTCCATCCTCTGCATTGGAGAAATCACGGATATATGACCTGGTGAAGGCAATATGCCGATATGTTCACAAAACTGACTCACCGGGAAAAATGGGCTAGAGGAAGTCACTGATGATGAATTCCAGTCTTCCCCTAGGGGTAACATAAGGCCTGCCATGTTTACTGCTGACACTGAATACATATCACACCATAACTGAGTGATGACCCTCAAATAAAATGTTCTTGTAAAGGTAGATTGACATTGCCAGCTACTACATGGTCTGCAAATATAAAACAAATTCAAATTATATTTCAAGGCAACGGAAGTACAGTAGGCACTCAGAAGGATCTATCTCAGCTAACAGATCGTGTTATTAGCAACTAACTTTTCTTTTTCCTTTGCCCTCTGAGGAACAATAAGTTGTCACCTATGAAATCCCTGGTACTAGCAAGAAAGGAAGTTTAAATTTCCTGCCTATATTTTTTATAACACCGGTTTCATCATCAATGTAGTTAGGGCTACATATGTTTAATGCTCTTAAAAATGTGGGCGTGGATACAGATTTTTTAAATGGATTGCTTTGATAAAAAAGAAAACCCAGATATTGGTGGGTTTCTCTAAACACCGCAATTAAACCAACTATTAGTTCTATGTATTAAAAAAAAAAGGAGAGCTATTATACTTTTCATTTGGTACCAACTCATTTAATTGGTTACACACACACACACACACACACACACACACATATATAATATATATATATATATATATATATATATAATTATATATATAATATATATATATATATATATATATATATATATGTGTGTGTGTGTGGTGTGTTGTGTGTGTGTGTGTGTGTGTGTAACCAATTAAATGAGTTGGTACCAAATGAAAAGTATAATAGCTCTCCTTTTATATATATATATAGATATATATATATATATATATATATATATATATATATATATATATATAATCAGAGGAAGACGGACGAAAACTACACGTCACTAGGCTGTCTTTTTTTATTATTTTGCCGACGTTTCGTAATTATTTACAGAATTACATCTTCTGGGCTGCACATAAGAAAAGTTAAAAACATAAAAAAGTTAAAAGTATAGTCTAAAAGGAAGGAAACCACCACAGTACGAACTTGTGCTAAATACAATTGACTCGCAGATGTATGGGTGTTTAATGATGGTACGAGTTGTTTTATAAACAACGACTCAAGGATTGTTAACTCTTGTGGTTTGGTAGTATGCCCGATTACACTGAAATCTTTGTTCTCAATGTAGGTTTTACATTGTTTTGCATGGTTCCTGATATTGGAGTGCTCTGGGTTTGAGATTCTGCTCCCTGTGCGGAAACTGATTCCCCGATGTGAATCGATGCGCACCTTTAGTAGTCGACTGGTGGATCCCACGTAAATCCCTGAAATACATTTAGGGCAAGTATATTTATAGATGACACCAGAAGACATATAAGGACACAGCTGATCTTTTATCTTAAACAAGGGCCTATATTAAGAGGAATTTTGGGAATTAATTTGACTGATATGGCTGGGAAATGGTCATGAATAATTTGTGTGAATCTTTTTTGAAAGGTTAGGTCATGGATAAATGGAAAGGTTGCATAGAAACTCATTTTTGGTATAGTTGGAACGTCAGGTTTTCTAGAGATATGTCTATTTAGTAAATTATTCATTTTTTTATATATTAACCTAAGTGGGAAACAGTTACCTTTAAAGAAATTAACTAGAAATAGAATCTCATTGTGAAAGGCATTCCAGTTAGATGAGAGGACTAGTGCTCTATTAAGGAGGGTAAAAATGGAATTAACCTTAAAATTAAAATAACAACTACTATAAAAATTAGATCCGAGCCCTGTAAAAGTTTTCTTTCTAAAAATCGTGGTGTTAAAAGAGTTGTCTTGTCTATATACTTGAACGTCCAGGAATGACAGACAGTTGTTCTCCTCTTTTTCTATAGTAAATTTCATGTTCGGGTATTTACGTAGTCGAGAAACAGGTCAGGCTCGTATTCACCCTTGAAGAGAACAAACGTATCATCAATATACCTAGAATAAAAGAGAGGATGAAATCTTAGAGGGTAATCGTCGAGCATACGCTCCTCCAGGGAGCACATAAAGATATTAGCGAACGTAGGGCCAAGGGGGGAATCCATGGCCATGCCATCTACTTGTTTAAAAAGTTTACCGTTAAAAACAAAAGCAGTGTCCAGCACTGCCAGTTTAAGAAGGGTTTTAAAAAGCGTGCGGTTAAAATTACTAAAAGTGGATTCAGGATCGGGGAATAGCTTGTCAAGAATCAGTTCAATGGTCTCACCAACTGGAATATTCGTAAACAGAGATTCGATGTCAAGGCTGGTCATGAATAAGTCTGAATCCTGTAATAAAATAGACTCTTTAAACTGGAGGGAATTATTGAGCGAGTAACTGTTCTTTGTTAATGGTTCGAGTATAGGAACGAGAAATTTGGCTAGTTTATAATTTGGTGTATTAAAAGACGCTAAAATAGGCCTGAGTGGGAGACCTGGTTTATGAATTTTTGGAAGGCCATATAAAGTACCGTAAGAAGAACCTGTGGAATATAGTTCCTGATATGTAGTTTCATCAATGATATTATCCTTTCTCAAAGACCTAAGGAAACGGTTAATTTTGTCTTGTATTTTAAAGATATTAAGATAGTCGGGAGTGCCAATCATTTCGAATTTGTTCCTGTCGTTTAAGATACTTTCCATTTTGGATAAATAGTCTTGTTTATTCAAGATAACTGTTCCCTTACCTTTGTCGGGCCTTGTGACAACGATGTCCTTGTTGTTAGCGAGTTGCTTCAGGGAAGTTGAAGACCCGATGGGCACCTTTTATCAGGAAAGAAGATTTCGACACCTTGAAGCAACTAGCTAACAACAAGGACAAATTTTTTAACATTTCATAGAAATTAATTTCTCGATATAACGTGGTTCGTTTCCCACAATAAGCTGTACGCCACGTTGCTAGGTGACCAATTGGTTCATAGTTACGTAAATAAACATCTAAGCCTTCTGGCCAGCCCTAGGAGAGCTGTTAATCTGCTCAATGGTCTGGTAAAACTAAGATGCACTGAACTTTTGTCACGACATCTGTTTCTACGGTCTGTGGCATTTTCAAGCAACTGCTGGTTTACAATAATTTTGTTTATACATATGGATGGAAAGGAAGACTTAAGCGACGATTGGTCCAGGGATTAATGGGATGAACCACTTTTGGGGTCGAAAGCTTTAGGCATAACATAGGAAATATGAAATGGATATTCTACTGCAGGTACAAAACAATATTTTTACAATGCACTTAATAATTATATATTAAAAGAACAAATTTACAATGTATATTCACAATAGCCTTTTCTGAATGTCTTAGTTAAACAACAGGAAGGACAAATTAAAACTGCTGTATTTACATACAAAGGCAACGAACGCTGGCCGTTGCAATGCTTGAATGGCCGGGGAGAATGCCCAGACGCCTACAAAATGTCAGTGTTGAGTGCCTATATCTAAAGAGCTTTCACCCTTGCACTTCTTGTAGAGATGTGAACGATGAACTGGACAGTATTCGACAGTTTATATACGCAGATCGTATCATCGAAACTGCAAATAAAAGCACATTGAAGAACTCTACCAACCGACCACAACCACTGCAGAAGAGAACCCCTTGTCATTTATCATCGCCTGCATTATGGGACAGCCTACAGGGAGCAATTCCGTCGCCTACTGGGAATCATTGACAGAGGCGTAGCACCTGAGGCCCCTAAGAGAAATTTTACCTCAGGCTTTACATTAAGCCTAACCGAGTAGCAGCCCAAATAATGAGAAACAGCACCACTCCCGTGGGACGGAAGGAGATATGTACGAACGTAGTGTATAAATTCATAAGCCCGGAGGAGATGTTTAAATCTCTCACCATTACGTACATCGGACACACTACTACGACCCTTCGGAGGCGAAAGCTGGCTCACAGAAAGCAAAGGTTTATAACTTCATTGATTTATATGACGGGAAGCCAACCCTACCAGAAGTAATCGAAGGCGCTCAGGCCCTCCATCAAGAAAGCGATTATGGTCATCTTTTAATAGCGAAACAATTCTTTACATCCAGCAAGAGTCGGATCACATACTCCCTTCCAGCAAAAAGAGGACTGTGCGAGCGGACGTAGATCAGACACCCAGCCCCCGACCGCTAGACACGGCTCGCCCGTCGGGAAATTCAAAAGCACCCGGGCCCACGAAAACACAAGTCACACCTGGTATGTCCCTGAGGCCTGGCCCGACACGAACCACGGCCGACATCTTGTGGATGATATCCGCAAAATATGTTATCATTTTGGGCTTTATTATATATTTTAGTATTGTAAATATGCTATTTTAAGTAGACATTGTAATTTTTTTCTCTATATACATAACTGTTAAGTAGATTGTAAAAATATTGTTTTGTAGCTGCAGTGGAATATCCACTTCATATTTTCTATGTTATGCCTAAAGCTTCCGACCCTAAGAATGTTTCGTCCCTTTAACCTCTGGACCAATCACTGCTTAGGTATCCATTTCCATCCTCATGAAGAGACAAAATTATTGTAAATCCAAATTGTAAACTTGCAGTCACTTGAAAATACCACAGAGCGGAGAAACAGATGTCGTGACAGAAAACAATAAATGGAAAGAAGAAGTTTGTGTTCTTCACCGACGATTGAAGCCTGAGAATCGGAGAAAACTCCGGTGACATGAGGATTCAGGCAAAAAAAAATCTTATTGTTGCTACAAAAGCAATTGATTTCCATGAAAATTCTCCTTGAGAAAAACTAAACCCTAAAGATATATATATATATATATATATATATATATATATATATATATAATATATATATATATATATATATATATATATATATATATATATATATATATATATATATATATATATACACATGTGATTGAGAGCCTTCCTGAATACAATGTGAAGGTTTTTATGGAATCTTCAGGTGTTACCAATGGAGGCAACTTACGAGTTACTTTCCCATTACCAATTTCGTGTAGATTTTTATAAATAATCTCTATTTTTTAAGTTCAAATTCACTGAAATGCAGAAAAAGAGTGCCTTCATCCGGAGAAAAGAATATATCTTTTACTTTATGCGTTACATGTCTTTGGGCGTTCTGGCGTTCGTTTCACTAGAGAACCGGAGGAAAGTTTTCGGTCGTCTGTTTCTTTCCTCACTCAGACTCCATCGGGATCCCTGACTCCTCAAAGAATTGTCATGTTTTGTTTCACTTTCTCCTTTGTCCTTTTTCTGAGGCTAAATAAAAGCAAATTCTTTTTTGTTTCGCTTTCTGCTTTCTCCATTTTATAAGACTAAATAAAAGCAATTTTTGTTCTGTTTCGCTTTCCCCTTTTGTCCAATTAATTAAGCTAAATAAAAGTTACAAAAGTCTATGACAGGTACAGTAAGTTCCAGAAGTGAAGCGACAAATTTCAGAATTGATCGTATTTCTTTAGAAACTCGTGGGGTTGCTAGTTAGTATATTTTACTTCAATTATTGTCATCCTCTTTATCTAACAATACGTATCAGTGATTAACTGTAGAAGCACAGAAAGTATTTCCCAGTGAATGATCAATGTTTGTTCAATAATTGTTTATTAAAAAAAAAACGAATTTCCCCATAGAAACATCTGTGGCTCTCAATGTGTATATCAAGTGTTCACCAATGAGTGGCAGCAGGAACCGAGTGCATAAGCATTGGCCTAATATGATTTGCAAATTAACTTTCTACTTTTATAGCGTTATATCGAAAGTTATTATGATTTCTTTTGATAAAGCACAAAGAAGTTTAGTATCTGATTAAATGAAATATAAATAAGACAAGTTGGTGTACAAAAAAGAAAAAAGAAATCCAAGTTGTATGCGCGTTTAGCATTTGCTACGTGGTTAGGCCTATTCAAGAATCAAGGAAATATATTTTCCAGCTTGCTAGTTAATAATTTCATCTAATTCCTCAATTGTGCAAATCCTTGCTTGTGGAATTGCGTTCAGGGTCGCATCAAACAATTATTTTCGTAGGTTTCCACCCTTTATTTTCAGTGCATAAGTGAGACTATTTTTGTTCATACGATCTGGAGTGTGAATATGCTTGGCGAGATTATTTTAATTCGAGTATCTCCTGTTATGCTCTCTCTCTCTCTCTCTCTCTCTCTCTCTCTCTCTCTCTCTCTCTCTCTCTCTCTCTCAGGACCTTTTTATCTAGTCAGACTGGATCGAACTGATTACTCTATTGAATCTAGGTGCATTCATGGTTGATAATGTTTAATGTCGCGGAGATTTTTCTTTTACATTCTATTGATACTTGCATGGTTTTATGCATCTTCGCTAAAATAATTGATAATACACTATGATATTAAATGTTTGTTTCCACATTGCTCGAAATATACATTGGTAACGATGGTAATCCTGTGTTGAACGAAAATTTCAAATTGTTTCGTTTCTATAGTTTGAAGTAATTACTATACTTTAAAATAATAACTATTACAGTAATTTTTTCTTATGGTTGTTATAAATATCATAGATTTGATATTTGTGCATCATATGTTAGCATTATTTTGCTTGATAGAGCTGTCAATGTAGAAAAAAAATTAATTTTTCAGCTATGATTTGTAGTTGCCAGTTAGAGAATTTCGAACGAAATTCTCTGAAAATTGTCGCTTCAATTTTGGAACTTACTGTACATGTTTAGAAATGACTGATATACAATCATTAAGATAACTGCAATAATGTCACTAGTGGTCCAAACAAAACAATTTGTGTCAAAGAGGAAAATGATGAAGGTTTCTCAATTATAAAGTGATTCGTAATATTCTCCACATGAAAGGGTATGTTTTGCACAATATATATTTCATTGATGTTATGAAGAACATTGCAAAATGCTGCAGTCATTAAAATAACTACACCACATTCGAAATACAATTTTGAAAGACTCAACTTTTCGAGTGAAGATTTTTTTTCTTTTAATAAATCTGAAAATATTCTCATCAGAGGATGTTAACGAACAGAACATAATTCCAAGAAATGGAATACCTACAAGCTCTTGACTCTAATTCAGAATTTCAAACTGCAGCCTAATGTCTTTCCGAGCCTTTGTAACTTGAATTTCTGCACGGCTGCGCCTGTTGGCATTTCATTGAGCACGGTATCTTGATATAGCTAAAAATAAAATAAATAAATAAATAAATAAACTAAACAAATAAGGAAGTCTGTTCCCTTTTAGGCAAGCTCCCATAAAACAGAATGCGACTGAATAAGAAAAGAAAAAAGATTGAAGACACCAGAAGCGTAATTTGAATGGAAGAAAAGGAATAATTACACGAAAAGGAACCAATAAGTACCGTCACATATGAAAATAAACAACACTCCAGAAAATGTAAGTAAAAAGTAATCTAATTTGATATTTTCTGGGAATCAGCAAAGAGAGAATTGCTTTTCTGTTTCCTGAAGATGTTTTTCTTCTTAGCATTTGGGAATAAGAACTTTGAAATAACTGGGAACTTAACTTTCTACTCAATATATTGGAATAATTTCCACTCTTCTTTTTCTCAATAACTTCATGTTCCACTCTTATGAATATTTTTCAGTAATGTAAAATTTTCCTGGATTAGGTAGAGTAGTCCATCTCTTGCATAATAATCGGGGAAGATGAGGAGAAAGAAAATATTATGGACTTGGGAAAATTATTCATCAATTCTGACGTAAGGCAAAGGAGGTAAGAAAACAGAAATTGCAATAGAAAATAGAGGGATAAAAATGACAGAAGTGAGAAGACAATGAAGAAAAAAAGAGAAGGTAAATGGTGAAAGAAAAACAGAAAACTTGAGAGAGGTCACTGAAGACTTGTGTAAACCGTGAGACAGTCAAGTGATTGAGGGTATATAGTTTGATAAAGTATAACCAGCAATTAAAGGACTTATTTTCCCTGGTCGAAAAATATAGAGAACGGTTTTGAAATTATTTTTTATCTTAAATTCATAAATACAAACACACACACACACACACACACACACCACGCACACACACACACACACACACACACACATATATATATATATATATATATATATATATATATATATATATATATATATATATATATATATATATATATATATATATATATATACAGAGAGAGAGAGAGAGGGAGAGAGAGAGAGACAATCTAACTAGTTTAGTTAAGCAATACAAAATAGGTACTCCCAGCTACAGGATGGAATGAAAGCAAATAAATGTGAAATGACTAATAACTTAAAAAATTTTGTATTAGAATTAGCACAAGAGATAAGTGGAAACTTTCCTAAACAAGATCAAGGAAAATATCACAAAACGTCAAAATCTTAATAAAGAAACGTTTGGAAATAAGGGTAAATTCCAAGAGAGATGAAATATAACTAGCAGAACTATCCAAAACAATAAACAAACTAAAATCCCAAGACATTCGTATACAAAAACAAACCAAAATTGAGGACAAACTAAAGAAGGGAAGAAGAATAAAATTGATGAAATGAAGACTTGGAATAGGGCACCAACAGATATTTGCTTTAAAGGATGAAAATGGAAATATTATCAACAAAAGATATGGCACAACAACAGCAGTTGAGGTATTGTAATAGAAAAATTCAACCATGGTTTAAGTTTTGGGTGTGCTATTTTGAACGCTTTATATATTTTTGTGAGGTCTACCTAGATAGATTTATCTTTTGTGGGAATCTGTGAGTTTATGATTGATAGGACTGGTCAGGTAAAAGTGAAATGTATTAATACCTCAATGTTGATTTTGATATATTTACATTTGTCATACTGTGTGTGCATAGCTTTGTTCGAATTCTTTTTTTATTTTTTTTATTTACTTTTATTTCAATTCTTAACGTTTTTGTTGCATTGATATCTTAACTTTTTTTTTCTTAAGGAAATTCAATTATTAAGATTCTATTTCCAAATTATAGTAATTTACTTTCAGATTAATTGTGAGTGTCGATTTCGATTTTTGCATTTAAAGTTTTGAATAGTGTTCCATTTTTTGACCAACAGTGGTAGACTATTTATTTTCTTAAATGAATCAGTGACACAATTCAAGGAGAACGTTTTACAGTGTTTAATCCCATGTAATGACACAGTTAAAAGGAATATCATTGAATCTTGTTTCATCAAGTCAAATAATGGAAATGTTCTAAATATAAGTCTTGGTTTATTTAAACTTGATACCTTCATAATGAAAAAAGTTGTAGATAAATATAAGCAACAAAATTAATATATTCAGTTTTTACATATGTTGGACTGTACGGATACTTTTGTAGTTTCTGTTAGGGTTAAATCTATGTTTAGGTTTGTGACCGTGTGATATCCGATAATCCTGGATTATCTCGTTAACTTTTACCCTTTTGGCAATTAACCATCTGGTATTTTTGATCTTGTTTACCTGACAACTTTCTCTCCCATTGTATTCCATTCGTTCCTTGACAATGTCTTAGTAAAGACTATATATATATATATATATATATATATATATATATATATATATATATATATATATAATATATATATATATATATATATATATATATATATATATATATATATATATATATATTTATGTGTTTGTTTGTTTATTTGTTTATATATATTACCAGATCAACGGCACCAGTCCCTTAGGAGGCGTGGGTTCAAATACCACTGCTGCTAGTATTATTATTAGGTCTGTTTATAGCCTTGTCTTTGAAAGATTTAGTAACGTGAGCCTCTCACTTTCAAGGGAAAAAAAACAGACGTCTGATACCTACCTACCTTAAGAAGAATGTCCAACCGGCATCTCTGCTGTCATTCACCGCCTCATCACACTAAGGCTAAAAATCAAACTCCAAAAATATCCCAAAATAAAACCTCTATTTCCCAAAAGACATGAAGTGTACTCACTCCTAGCAGAAAATAAATAAATAAATAAAATAAATAAATAAACGAATAAAACTCCAAACGAGACACATTAATTCACATTATTTATCTAAATTTTTTCCCACCAACTAATATGTGAAAAGATCAGTCAAAAATAAAAGTCAAGAATTCCCATTCTGAATAGTGACACTGAATCCATCTGAAGGAAAGCAATTATAACCCTCAGGCCTCAAATAACCAGAAGAGCATCAAAAGAACTGAAATACAACAAAATCATTTTTGTATGGATGGGGAAAGAAGCTGATTAAAAACTCAGATGTCTTCCACTAGAAATGTAGCCTTCAAACAGTGCAATGGAAGATGTTCAGTGTTCAGTAAAAGCATCGCTTTACTCCAACACTCAAATGTTTTACCTTGACTGGATCTCCGTGCACCTTCCAACTCCGGCTTCGCCTCACTGATTCTCACTTAACTGTTGGCCTGCTAATGGATAACTTCCGGTTTGATATTAAGATTTCATTTTTAGTTATGCTTTGTATATGAAACAAAAAAGATTTGCTCTTATAACTAATTATGGATTTTCACTTACTATACAGAATAGTTTTTTAAACAAGTCGTTAAATTAAATAAAGCACCTAACTGGCTAATCTACAGCAATTTTGCTAGATTTGAATTTAATCATTCCCAGTCATTGTTAAAATGAACTTATGTTGCATATATTGAAAGGTCACTCAATTTCAAGAAATTTCACAATGATAAAATATAATATATACTAGTGTTGCTGCTAAGATAAGTGAATAGTCTTTGCCTTCATGTCTTTATTCATCAGCATGATTATTTCTACGTAAATGGTCCTTATCTTACGAAGGATTTTTTGCAAGCGTCCAAGTTCAAGTAAGCTGCATTTTGTAGAATACATGAAGAAAAGTAAGAATAGAAATGTTCCTTTTCTGATGCCATATGGTTTTGGTGCTGGGAATCTCACCGAGAATTATCCTTTCGAAATCTATGCCCTGAGGATATCAATATTTGTAAAGGTATTGTGTAGGGCGCTATGAGAAGGCCTTCTCCCCCTAATGTACCCGTAAGATTTCTCCAGGCTTATAAGAAAATTAAAGAAGACGAAACAGTGAAAGTGACAAAAGCTGATAAATCTAATGCTGTGGTAATAATGAATAAAAGTGACTATGTAAGTAAAATAATGGCATTGCTAAATGATACTGATACTTTTACGAAACTGAGGTCTGATCCTACACAGACAGTGAACTCCCATTTTAATAAACAAATTAAATCCATTCTGAAGGGCTTGGACCATTTAATGGAACTGTTTACACCGCAATTCGCCTTCCTACCTTATTGGTTTAGTCAAGACACACAAAATCAATAACCCTATTAGACCAATCATTAGTTCAGTAGGCTCAGTTACGTATAATTTATCTAAATGGCTTGTAAAAATTCTTACACCTTTGCTAGGAAAATCTCCAGAAATTCCTTAATAATCTTAATAATTTAGTCCCTTCTATAAAATTTACTGTAGAGGAAGAAAGAAATTGTAATTTGAATTTTCTTGATGTAACTATCCATAGAAATGATAGAAATTTCACCTTTTCAGTCTTTCGGAAATCAACTAGCATTGTCTCTTTTGTTCATTACTACTCCAATCACCATCAAAATGTTAAATTCTCTGTTTTTTCTGGGATGTTCCTAAAGGCTTTACGTGTCTGTAGCCCGCAGTTTATTGACGCTGAGATTAAAACTATTTATGATATTGCATTGAAACTTAAATACCCAAGGACTTTTGTAGATGTGGCATGGAAAAGAGCTAGAAAAACATTTTATTTAACTAATGACGATCTTGAATTTAGTAAGCATAACATTTTAAAATTACCCTATGATGTTTTCAGTAATATCAATGTCAAGAGTTTAATAATAAAAAATTCTCCTAAAGATCTTCCAGGCTGCATATATGAAATTCTTTGCAAAAAGTGTGATAAAGTCTATTACAGACAGACCGGTAAGTGTCTTTTACAACGTCACAAACAGCACCAATATTCTGTGAGAACTAGGCAAATGTCGAATGCATTCGACATTATTCGTACATACATATTAACTGGAGTCAAGCTCTTAAGACCCTTAATCCTATGTAATGACACAGTTGAAAGTAATATCATTGAATTTTGTTTCATCAAGTCAAATAATGGAAATGCTCTAAATTTAAGTCTTGGTTTATTTAAACTTGATGCCTTCATAATGAAAAAAGTTGTAGATAAATATAAGCAACAAAATTAATATATTCAGTTTTTACATGTTTTGAACTGTACGGATAAATTGTAGTTTCCATTAGGGCTAAATCTATGATTTGGTTTGTGACCGTGTGATATCCGATAATCCTGGATTATCTTCTTAACTTTTACCCGTTTGACAATGAACCCATCTGGTATTTTTGATCTGATGTTTACCTGATAACTTTCTCTCCAATTGTATTTCATTCGTTCCTTGACAATGTCTTAGTAAAGACAAAAGCGCTTGGATTTCTGACTATCATTTTCCTGTGGTATTCGTTTAGTTAATGAAGTCACGTGCATCTACTGTGATTTTTTTAGCATATATATATAGTATATATATATATATATATATATATATATATATATATGTGTGTATATACGTATATATATTATATATAAGATATATATATAATATATATATATATATTATAATATATATATATATATATATATATAGTATATTTTCTTTTTTTAAATTGTACCCATGTTCATTCTTGTTTAGAAAGGTTACTCATCTTCCAGGTGTGTCGTATTCTAGGTACTAATCTCTTTATAATCCCTATCTGTCAGTTATACGACCTGTCTTGTATTGTCAATTCCTCATTTAAGTCAGTTCATCTGCTAAGTAAAGGGTGTTGAACATCGAAAGACTTGCGGAAACTTCGTTGTGAATTTTCCCTCTTGGCTTATACCTTTATATATGGATTTATCACGTTCCAAACATTCGTGATTCAGTTATACAAATATATATATATATATTATATATATTAATATATATATATATATATATATATATATATATTATATATATATATATATATATATCTAATAAAAGGAGCCCATAAAAACACCAAAATATAGAGAAAAAAGTACTATATTTCAGAGACTGCTGTCTCCCTCTTCAGGTAGATGAATGAGAAAAGTTTACAGAAAAGGTGGTATTTATACCAAGAGGTTCATCCACAAACAAGCCATTTTAAGTCACCCCCGCTGATAATCTTCCTTTAATCTTCTTAAGGGTTGGTTGAATGAAGACGTTGTCGATCGTGTCCGAAATCCATGCTCCTTTTGAGATGTTCATTACCTGCCTCTCTTTTATTAAGGCCGATTCCATCATTTGACTCTTGTACCGGCAGTTGCTGCTATAAATTACACGTGACAAATTCCAGTTTATTCTATGGTTGTGTTCTTTATATGGTTAAAAATAGCCGAGTTCTGTTGTCCATACCTAACTGACCGTTTGTGTTGTATTAATCTCTGGGGAAGGGATTTACCTGTAAATCCGATGTAAGATTGGTCACAGTCCTGGCATGGGATTTCGTATACCCCAGAGTCCTTTGGAGATGTCTTTTGTTGGACGTTAATCAGGGATTTGGCTAAGGTGTTTGGGTAAGTAAATACAAAAGGGTTCGATTTTCCGAGGGGGTTGGTTATTCTCTTAATCGTGTCCAGGTGGGGAATTATTATTTTATTGTTGGGTGTATCTCTGGTCTTGTCTTTAGGGGGTCGGTAGAAAATTACGTTTGCTTTGTGAATTGCTTTCTCAAATATATGGTCAGGATATTTTAAAGATGAAAGTTGCTTGCGAATTAGTTCAAATTCTTTTTCCAGGAATTCTGGGGAACAAATTCGTAAGGCTCTTAAGAACAAGTTACTAGCTACACCTATCTTGATAGTAATGTCATGATAGCTAAAGTAGTGAATGTATGAAAGTGAGAACGTTGGTTTTCTGTATATGGTAAATTTGTATTCTGTCGTATCTCTGATTATTAAAACATCAAGAAAAGGAATTTTGTTGTCTGTTTCCCATTCAACTTTAAATTTGATGCTGGGCACTAATGTGTTTAATTTCGAGAGGAATTCATTGAAATTGCCCCACCTATTATCCCAAAATGTTAGGATATCATCCACGTATCTCATCCACAGCATGTTTTTGGGTTTTATTGCATTTATTACTGTAGTTTCAAAGTATTCCATGTACAGATTGGCTAGAACAGGACTTAAAGGACTACCCATACTACACCCGAATTTTTGCTTGTAGAATGATTCCCCGAATGAAAATACGTTATTAGATGCACATAATTCAACTAGCTTTATTATTTTGTCAAGCGCCAATGGGAAATGATCTGAATAGGGGGATAATTTTACCCTTAAAAACTGAAGAACGTCCTGTACTGGTACTTTAGTGAACAGGGAATCTACGTCAAGGCTTAAAAGTTTTATGTTGTGAAGTGGTATATGTGCTTCTCTGAATTTGTGACAAAAATCTTCCGAATGTTTAATGTGACTGGGAGAAAAAGTGCCTAAAAAAGGGGAAAGGAGGCCAGCTAACCATTTAGAAATTTTGTAATTGAAAGCACCGGTACATGAAACGATGGGTCTGAATGGAAGACTGTCTTTGTGAGTTTTGGGAAGGCCATAAAAATAGGGTAATTTAGGATTAATTACTTTAAATTTCTCTAATAGTTCAATACTCTTTTTGTCTTTGCCAATTAATCTTACTTTCCGAAAAAATTCTGTGGGAACGTTTTGTTTGGAGGGGATTTTTCGTCAGTTTTTCGTATGTGTTTGTGTCGCTAAGGAGCTGGTTGATTTTGTCAAGGTAGAAGTCTTTGTCCATTATTACGATTTTGCCGTCTTTGTCGGATCTACTTATTATAACATCTAACTTTTTTAGCGAGTGGATGGCTATCATGAATCTGCGGGGAACAGGATATTTCTTATGTAAGTCAGTTAAAGCATTTAGTAACACTCCTTTTAAACATATCTCTTCACGGTTGTAGTTTTTGTCAGATATGAATTTATCAAAAGCCACTATGAAGTCTAGGTTGTTTTTGCGGTCTGGCATAAGGGCAAAGGATAAGCCTAAATTTAAAACTAAATGTTGATTTACAGTAAGGGGGGTGTTGGATAAGTTTAAAACTTTGTCTTGTTGCTCAAGTTTATTCCATGCACTATTGTCTATTAGGTCTATTATAGGCAGCAATGTCGGAACAGAATGAAATCAGATACCTGTATATGTGGTCCGTAGTGAGGAGGCGAAGATTAGACTGGGTTCCATATATCACTCTGCGTAGTACGAAGATGTCGTTTTTCGTATCGGTGATTCTTTCCTCCAGGAAAATCTTGTGTGAGAGAGGGAAGGGGTCCGATTGCAGAGTCCATCTCCCGAAACCGTACATTTTTGGTAGTACTTGTTCTTTGAGGCATTCTTCTAAAAAGTGTTTTTGGTTTTTCAGCCGGTGTAGTCTGATCAGTTCTTTCTCAAACTTGCGAAAAATTGGCTTGACTTCTGGAAGTGAGTGAAGAATCCTGGAAAGGCGGTTGAATTCCATAATGGGCTGAAAATGACTGGTAAAAATGTTCTGTAACAACAGAATTCCATCTAATAAAAGGAGCCCATAAAAACACCAAAATATAGAGAAAAAGTACTATATTTCAGTGACTGCTGTCTCCCTCTTCAGTTAGGTATGGACAACAGAACTCGGCTATTTTCAACCATATAAATGAACATAACCATAGAATAAACTGGAATTTGTCACGTGTAATTTATAGCAGCAACTGCCGGTACAAGAGTCAAATGATGGAATCGGCCTTAATAAAAGAGAGGCAGGTAATGAACATCTCAAAAGGAGCATGGATTTCGGACACGATCGACAACGTCTTCATTCAACCAACCCTTAAGAAGATTAAAGGAAGATTATCAGCGGGGGTGACTTAAAATGGCTTGTTTGTGGATGGACCTCTTGGTATAAATACCACCTTTTCTGTAAACTTTTCTCATTCATCTACCTGAAGAGGGAGACAAGTCTCTGAAATATAGTACTTTTTCTCTATATTTTGGTGTTTTTATGGGCTCCTTTTATTAGATGGAATTCTGTTGTTACAGAACCATACCAGTCATATATATATATTATATATATATATATATATATATATATATATATATATATATATATATATATATATATACACTTCTAGGGAAACTGCAAAATATTATTTACTCCTGTATTTCTGTATTTGTTTTTCTATATTCACTTCTTATCTTTTATTTCTGTATGTACTTTTGGAAGAAGACCCACTTTTAAACAAATTCTGTTGAATAACATGGCAGAATTCAGCGAATTATTATCTTTTCTATTTTTCTTATTGCTTGCTTTTCTGGCTCAGCAATACTTCACAATAATTGTCCAATATTCATATGAGGAATTGTGCTGAAAGTGGTATTTTATTCAGAACAGGCTTTATTAATCAAAGATTGGTATTATCAGTATACTGGTATTATCAGAATACTGGTATATGGTAAGGCGTTCCTCTGGTTTAGATCAAGCAGAGGTCATCGTCGGTGTTGGTATCATTCCGTAAGAGAGGTCAATGTCAGGCCGGGGTCGTCTCTGGTATTCAGACGACCCCGGCCTGACATTGACCTCTCTTATGGAATGATACCAACACCGATGACGACCCCTGCTTGATCTGAACCAGAGGAACGCCTTACCATATACCAGTATTCTGATAATACCAGTATGCTGATAATACCAATCTTTGATTAATAAAGCCTGTTCTGTATAAAATACCACTTTCAGCATTATCCCTAATATGAATATTGGACAATTATTGCGAAGTATTGCTGAGCCAGAAAAGCGAGTAATAAGAAAAATATGAAATTTATGAACTTTTGTAATTCTGTATTTAAAACCAACATGTAACATAGTATTATATCTTAAATATTTATTTAATCGTATGGTTAAACTTTCGCTTTTATTGTCATACATGTTATCAAGTTCTTTGTATCCGAATCAACACCCTTAATGGTTAAGCTGTTATTCCCTAGTTCAACCAGTACCCATACTTCATGGTCATACTTGCCACATGACGAAATAAATAGGCCGAAAGGCCGGATTGTAAGTCAGTAGTCACTTTATAAATCCATAAGGCGAAACAACTGTTGCGACAAAATTCAATATATGGAAGAAGGAAGTCTGCGTATTTTTCACCAGAAATTGACGAACGAGAATCGGAAAAAACTTCGTCCGTATAAAGACACCTGCAAGAAAGTTATTAATGCAATTGCTTTTAAAGAAACATATATAAGATGGATACCGGGCTGGGGAGTCCATTCTATACAACAAGGAAGGATAAATAAAAAAGTAAAGAAGTATACCATTTGAACTACAGTAGAAATGTCCTGCCTGTTAGCAAGTGGGCGGCCAGGCCCCTTACACTAACAACCCATGGCGAGCAAGTACCCCTTGACAGACTCTTGGCGTAATACCTCGGGTAAGGGTACCCCAGGTTGAGAACCAATGGCGTACATGACCGAAAGATCGCATGTCATAACTCTGCTTGCAGGGAGGCGGTGGTTTTACTTAGTTGGGAGTTAATATCTCTGCCTTTCCTCCTCCCTTTCCAGTTGTCTTGTCTACTTTTCTAACTCGAAAGATCAGTCGATACTGGCACATTCCATTTGTCTAAAACGGCTGTCCACTACTGGGTTTTTCCTGGAGATGGTAAGTTTAAGAGTTATTTATCATCATTATTATTAGTCATGTTCGTAGTGGGTATTATAACACTGATATCAAAATATAGATTATTTCCTTTAGATAAACGAAATCAAGTTGTTATTCCAGAAAGATTTGCAATGATGAATTTCCATGCCTGTGCTTTTTAATGTCTTCCATGCTTTAGAATAAATTTCAGCTTAGGGCATATAGCGACCTAGATATTCTGTTCATTTCACGTAAATCCCACTGTTACATTTGCAGCTCTGTTTAAGAGCCTGAAAACAGAAATTCATATATTTCAGAATTTATCCCAATCATATATGACGACCTTTATTCACCAATGGATTCTTAAAAAAAATATGTTTACTCTTTCAGGCTACATTTCACCCAAATTTCACATAAAATTTTACACTTAATAGCTCTCGGCTCTACATAATGATGAACGGAATGCTAATTTATCTAATTATTCAATCTTCTGTTCATTTCGTAGTAAAAATGAGTATTAATCATCATCACAAGGATTCGAATGTTAATTGTAATCAGGCTAAAAGACTATATCAGGTAGGATATCTAGACAAAAAGATGGAAAACTTAGATATATTAAATGTGTGGTAAGTTTTAGAACTAGAATCATTCTAAAACAAAATTTTTACTACTATTAAATAAAATACTGAGCAATTTTACCACCTCGGACAAAATTTGATGTATTGTCTATGAATGATCGTTCAGTTGTGACAGAAATGACTTTGGGTGGATGAAGACTTAAAGATGTAACAAAGGTTAACATAGTAAGTTTTAGTAAGGTGTATTAGGTCAAAGTAACAGTTAATTTCTTGAAGAGAAATGTTACGAAGTCATGCGAATCTGAGGCTGAAATATAGTCAGTTAATGAGGAAAACGTAAGGTAAAAAAAGTAATGTCAATGATGCAAAGTAATGATGAAGGTAGGAAGGTTAAAATATTTAGGAGTCAAAGGAAAATGAATGGAAGACGTGGCTGCTGAGATCAACGATAAGGAGGAGACAGAATGTAAAAGAATATAATCTCCAATGGTTCATCAATGTGGCTGAGTAGAGAAAATGAAACTTTACAGAGAATTGAGATCTTCACACGAAATCTGAGAAGGAAAAATGGCTGAATGGAACTAGAGAGAACATTGACTACAAAAGTACAATTAGCTATGAAAGCTATATTGCTGCAAAAAAAGCAAGGCACTAAGGGTTTTATTATGAGAAAAATATGTTCATTCACAAAAAAGAATGCACAGCTGCAACTGTTTTCGGCTTCCTGAGCGTGTTAACGAACGCGTTTCAGTTACCTATGACATCTCTGAGAGAAAATGTTGACCGGAGTCTGAATGGTCATTATAGAAATTGTCGATTTTCAATGTTGATCTTATCGAGGTAATAAACAATTATATTAGGTTACTTGTGACACTAAATTTCATCACAAACTTATGACATTATGGAGCGAGAAGAGTGATAGCTTCCGATTTGCTGTATGTCAACATTCAGGTAAATTCCAAAAATTGAGAACAGTCCGTAAGATTACGCAGTCATTAAGGAATCAGATGAGAAAAAAATTATGATTGCCAAGTGGATTAAAAATCCCTGTGATTCCCAGCGATTCATTTTACTGGAATAACAAAAGCTGTAATATTAATATGACTAACCTGTCCATTAATCTTCCTCTAATTCTCAACAGTCACGCAAAACTATGTGACCCTTTTTTACAATTATTATTATTTTTTTTTTATTATTAATTCATGAAATCATAAATACTTAACATTCGAGCCATGTTCCCCACCATGTCGGAACAGCATTAGTTGAGGATTTGAGCGACTGAATTGTTTCCAGCAGCCTAATTCCTATAGGCGGTGGAAAAAGCTATCAAATTCTATATAAAAAACCGAGTTCTAAGCCAACGATGATTGGGCTTTTCAATTTATACTTTTCAGGAATTTCCTTATGAATATGCAATTACCAATAAGAGCCAGGAGAGTTGTAAAGATCAATGATAAAATAGAACTTTTTTCCACACTGACCTTTGATGGAAGGTAGTGTTCAGTGGTTGAAACAATGATTTTACTATCTATTGATAAAAAAGCTGATGACACCAGGAGGTTAAAATCAATAATTTTGCCTTGGTTTCATTTGTAATATTAAGAGAAAAGATTTATAGCACATTGTATGATATTTGAGATTATACGTTTCTTTTCGAAAATCTCACATCTCATACAATATGTTATCAACATTTTCTCCGGGTATTGAAAACGAAGTCAAGGCAAATTGCTTGATTCTAACCTCCAGCTGCCATCGGCTTTTTCTAAAAGGTGATCTAATAAATGATTGTTCGTGTATGTGCTTTTATCTACTCTGTTCTTACTTCACTGTTCACTGAGTGGCTGTAGTTACGAGCATCTACGGACCCTGATAGTTACGGTCAGGTAACTCGATTATGAGGATATGCAATAGTGGTGGCAAAGTCTTACAGTGAAGGGTTATAAATTAAGATGTAGTCCTCAGGTTAATAGTGAGGGTAGGAATATGCCAGCAAGCATAAACCCATTAAATCGAACATTACCTCTAAACTGAAAAGAAAATGAGGTAGAAACGTTTCATGTATCAAAGGCATTGGGAATTTAATTTACTTTACAACTAGTTTGTAATTTTTGTATTTCGGTGACATTTTAAAAGCTGGCTTCTCGGTTTCTTCGGCACTGGGGACCCCATTTGAGAAGGTGGTTGTGGGACTGGCGTGGCCAGACTAGAAAAATTCGTCGTGGCTTTGGAAACAGATTATTACACAACAATAAACGCTGTTAACTGCCTGGATGTTCTTTGCAAGTGACAATATTTTCGCTTGTTTGGCGAGAACAAGACCATCTTGATGGAGCATTTGGAAGCATTTGCTTACTTTTGCTAGGTTGTTAGTATTTATGAGCTCTAAGAACTATTCGTTGCAGGTCTTCGAATTAGCAAATGAGGTTTACCACTCGTCCTATGCACTTGGCTATTATCTAGCATAATTATATCTAAACTTATCATATCTTAAAATTGCTATATCATTAATATTTGGAACTTATTCTGGAGGATTTACTTGGAGAAATAATGGTGGTCCAATTCTATATTAGTGTAAGACGCAGTCAATGATATTGCCTATATAACTTAATCCGAAAGACATCGATTTACACATCATTGATATAATATTATAGAAAAAATCTTTCCAACAAAGAATAGTGTTCATATTAATCAAATGTTTCAAGCAATAATTGCACTTCTAACAAAATACTTTATCTATTATTATATATGAATCCCGAGAGCAGAAAGGAAAGCAAATACGAATGATGAGCGACATAGCAAAAGCTAATTATGTTATTTGTATGCAAATGTGACTGACATCATTTGATGGTCAAAACGATGACAACTATGAATCATTGGGCCTCTCTGATTTTATCAAGTAGAAAAATATATCATATTAAAGATATATTTCCCAAATGCCCGGGTCAGCAAAAACACTGAATGACTCGAATGTTCCTTCTATCTTTACATATAATCAGTTCTGCACGCGGAGGTTGTGGAATTTAGTATATAGGGATTTTACTCTTTCTGTTCAAAGATACACTTGTCTCCCGTCATTTTCTCATCCCCCTTTGATCACGTCAGAAGGACTTCGTTAGTATCTATTATATATTATATCTTCACAGAGTAGCTTTAATGTAGTATCTCCATCATATATATATATATTATATATATATATATATATATATATATATATATATATATAACTATTTTAGCTTTATAGCTTTAAGAAAGCAGGAAAGATACATTAGGAAATTGCAGATGAACTTTATTACCATAATAATCTAGCCAACACAAGTACGCCATCCATAGCATGTGTTGGTGACTTTTGAAATCCACAAGAAATTATTCATCATCCGATTTTACCTTTTCTGTTATCATTAGTGTTCAGCCCATTCTATCCATCAGACTACGCAAAGAGAAGAACAAACATCCTAATTGACCGACTCCAAGAATGAAAGTTTGAATAATCCAAAAAACTAGAAGACCCGAAAGAAAAACCAACAATCGATAACTTATGTCAGTGATCGGTTTAAAGTTAGGGAGAAGGATGAACAGTGATTATTAATAATGGTAAGACTTTTCGATGCCTTATTTTACTCTTCAATACGAGTTTTCTGTCGTTATTAACTTTTGTTTTTCTTCTTATCCGTCGTTGGAAGGTCCTAAATTGGCAATTCAAAGTCATCTTATCCACGTCAAAGAAAGAAAAAAAAAGATGAACGAGTACAGTGTATGATAAAGAATTAAGGGTAGCATAAAAAACACTTACGAAATGGTGGAAAAATATACTTTCTATCGTCTACTGCATAGAAAAACAGCATGTATTACATGGAACGAAGTTCTAGAGGTTTCAGAAATGTTACAGAAATTGTGGGCTGCAAAAGACTAATTTGGTTTACTCTGGATGAAACAATTTCTTTTTTTTGAGAAAATACTTGATAATCTCTGAAACGTCATTTCATATAAAAAAAATATTCGCACTGGAAATGAGTCAGGAAAATCCATTAATATCTTTTTTTCAGCGTCCGCCTCAGGCTTCTAAACATAAAGTAAAAGGCTTTAAAAATTGATGCATTATTCAGAAGCGAAGGGATTTTTCACATCTTCCATCGAAACGAAATATAAAAAGAACCAATATCTCATTGTTCATATTATCGAAAAAATATATATAAACAAAAGCATAGATTTTTTTTACGTTTTCATCCTGTGAATACTAATATTTCTGAGACAACAGAATATAATTTTATTTATTTTCCAATATCTATAACCAGGGATTATACCGGAGGCTGATTCGTTTGCAGGAAATGTGTGTTAAAAATGAAGAATCCTGTAAGCCTCTCAGACTTTTGATTTATAGAATGAAATTTAATTATTTCACCACGAAGGCCAGAACAAGTATTTGTAGGAGCACCGCAAACATTACCATTTATCTCTCTCTCTCTCTCTCTCGCCTCTCTCCCTTCTCTCTCTCTCTCTCTCTCTCTCTCTGAGAGTTATTTCGCTTTATAGAAATAAAGAAAAAAAACG
>NC_061092.1:55084194-55099194 GCF_015104395.2 Macrobrachium nipponense
AAACATCAGCTACCTTGCAGTAATAAGGGGAAGGGTACGAGCACCACCTGGAGGGAGTGATAGAAAACGATCTGGCAAAGATTCTTTTTCTGGACTATGGTATCAGAACGGATAGGGTGATACGTGCAAATAGACCAGACGTGACGTTTTGATTGACAAAGTCAAGAAGAAAGTATCACTCATTGATGTCGCAATACCATGGGACACCAGAGCTGAAGAGAAAGAGAGGGAAAAAATGGATAAGTATCAAGATCTGAAAATAAAAATAAGAAGGATATGGGATATGCCAGTGGAAATCGTACCCATAATCATAGGAGCACTAGGCACGATCCCAAGATCCCTGAAAAGGAATCTAGAAATACTAGACACTGAAGTAGCTCCAGGACTCATGCAGAAGAGTGTGATCCTAGAAACGGCACACATAGTAAGGAAAGTAATGGACTCCTAAGGAGGCAGGATGCAACCCGGAACCTCACACTACAAATACCACCCAGTCGAATTGGAGGACTGTGATAGAGCAAAAAAAAAAAATAAATAAATAAATAAAATAAAATAATAATGATAATTGAAACTACCTGAATTCTTTATCACAACCACAAATCATCACTTTTGATATAACTCAAAGTTGGCCAGGTGGCTCATAAGATGGTGTCTGGCTCGGCTGCTGTTGTGCATCTAATTCTTGTGGCAAAAGCTCTTGAAATTTGATTTTTAAAAACATCTTCCTATTTCTGGGCAATGACCGGTAGTTTGGTAAAAAACTCCGAAAATAGAACAGATCATTACCATCTTCATTCATTTTCTTTGTCAGTAATTCGAGTTTTTTACTCTCAAGTGTGATCAATTCCTGTCGATAATTATCATCTAATTTCCGTTTTGCCGATCGTTCTCTTTCATTGCTGCAACATACAGGGTATTGAAGCACCTGCTTACTTTTTGTAATTTTCTCCATTTGCACATTCCGAGTTCCTTCGTCATCATCATCATTTTGTGGCATCATCTGACTTGATCCTGTGCTCTCGTTCCGCTCTAGTTGTGATTCATCAAGGACGTAATCATATCGAGTTGTTCTTCCAGGCATTGTCACTGGGATACATCTCAGAAGAATACTGTGCATCATCTTCACTATCATGTTGTCCAGGTGTTGATACAATGTTAGTGACCCGATCACGGGTTAACAAAGTGTCATTTTAAAACAACTAACGAAAGTATAGCCAGTTTGAACGTGATATGACGTCACTTGAATTTCCAGAACAAGGCTTTGGAACTTTTTTCAGCTCCTTAACATAGCAATCGCCGATTCCTCGCCACTTCGTCTTCAGTCGACCTGTGAAAAAAAATGATCATAAATTAATATAATAACGATATAATCAGTATATTTTTATAAAATTCATACACTGTTGTATTCAATGCGTGTTTGTATACACATTATGTATGTGTATATATACGTTATATATATACTATATATAACTGCATGTTTTTTTCCTTTTAGGTTTTTGGCCACTGGCAACTCATTCTGTTCACTAGCCTTTTCATTTCGGATGGGGAAAACTTCTGTATCAAGGATTGTGAAGGAAGTATGCGAGGCTATATGGGAAATATTTCAAGATACATATCTTCCGTATCCGACAGGGGAGATCTGGCTGTAAAATTCTGCAAGATGCGCATCTAAATGTGATTTTCCAAATTGATGGAAAACACATACGGATCAAATGGCCACCGTAGTCAGGATCAGTGTATTATAATTACAAGCAATACTTTTCCATCAACTTACAAGCAGTTGCAGGAGCAGAATGTAGATTTACAGTGATTGATGTTGGTGCCTTTGGTCGAGAAATTGATGGAGGAATATTTCAAGGTTCATCATTCTACCAAAATTTAGAGATGGATGCATTGATTATACCACAGGACACAAAACTTCCAAATGCAGATGTGTCCCAACCCTATATAATATTGGGAGATGAGGCCTATCGTTTACTAGAACACTTAATGAGACCATTCCCACGACAGCAACTAGACGAAAAGAAACGCATCTTCAATTACAGGCTATCACGTGCCAGAAGAATGGTGGAATGTGCTTCTGGTATTCGTACGGCAAAGTGGCGGATTTTGCAAAAAAACATAGAAACAGATATCAATGGTGCAGGTCTAATAACCAAAACAACATGCATCTTGCATAACATTGTTTTAACACATGATGGATTTAAAGGTGTCGATAGTAACCACACAATAGATGGTCCTGAAGTAGACCTACGCTCCATTTGTAATGCTAGGAATAATAATTGTTACAAAGAGTGTGCCAAAAATATAAGGAATAAATTTGCTGATTACTTCTGTACTTCAGCAGGAGAAGTTGCCTGGCAGTATGATTGATAGTCTATGTAATGTTCTCGAAACTGTTTGCTGTAATTTCAATATAGTATTCATATATTCAAATTTATTATATACCAGTATACTAGAGTTTATGCATATCTTGTTTTTTGTATGGAAAAGTAAAATGTTCTTTCTTATAAATGTATCACAATATTCTAATAAAGGGCAAATTGGATACTTACTGACTGGTATCATTAACTTCCAGTTCTAAACCGATCTCCATTCACAATTTCTGGATCACATTCCAAAATTTATGACGGCGATGTCTGGGTTCCCATATTGGCTGTTGCTGGTACACTGCAGTAATTAATTCTTCCTTCATGTGGACTCAGCTCGGGGGACGCACGTCCAACTGCGGCTAAAAACAAAACGTTTTGTTCCTCGCGCATGTGGTCCAGTAATGCAACTGACTCCACCCACTCGCATGCGCTGTTTGGGGCCCCTTGTATTTGAACTATGGCAGTTGATCAAGACGCACTGTCATGCGCAAAATGCTTAGCCGTGTTGGATGCACGAGGCGGATTCGGTGGATACTTAGCCTATGGCCTATTCTTTTATTTTCTTCTCTACTTATAAAACTGCCGCTTCTAACGACAGTATTTTGAGAAGATATTCGCCGGTTAATCCTCCTCTTCCAGAGGCGAGATGACTCTAATCGGGGCAGCGCAAGTGCTCGCCAAGGGAAGCAAAAACTGCCTTTGGAGAGTCATTGCTACCAATATTGGCAGGTGATAACAAGAGAACGACACTGGGTGGTGATAATAGGCCATTCAATTTATGGAAGCTTCCTTCAAGTTCTCTTGAGATTCTCAAACTCTTTAGAGCTCCATCATTAAAAATGTCTTACGGAAGCCACAGTTTCAGTTTCTGCCGGGTGTATGTGTGTGTGTTTGCATAAATAACCACAGAGGACACGAACAGTTTTACTAAATTGTTCAAAATTTTGCCTGGAAGAAGATAAGTATTCAGTTTCTGAGTAAATGGTGGCTAAAAGTGACTGATTAACGCTTGCACTAGACCTATTTGATCTGTTGGTAAGCCTTTAGTGATGCTTAGATTTTTATTAACAGAGGGATTAATCTTTGATCACTCGACCAACTAGCCCCCTCCCCCACCCCCTCAACGTTTCTTGATATGCTTGTTAAAGGAATATTCCCTTACTGAGCCTTCTGGAAAAAATCACGTTTTATCCCGAGAAGATCTAAATAGAAGCATTATAATTTTACGGCTCTGGATGATATATCAAATAGTTATGATGTCGAGGAAGATGCCATTTCTGTACATTATGACTTTCAGATGTTGCCCTGCTGACGCCATTGGTTTCTATTAGGTTGATATTATGTGTATTATTATTATTGTTTCCTCTCTTATATGGATGTCTGAGGAAGCTTTCACCAAACTGGTGCTCATTACTCTTCATCTGTTTTGAGACTGGAAAACTTACATAAAAAATAAAACTGTATTACTCAGATGCGCTGTCTGGGTATGAGAGAGAGAGAGAGAGAGAGAGAGAGAGAGAGAGAGAGAGAGAGAGAGAGAGAATTTTCATTCCCAGTCAATGCACAGGGGTTCTTTGTTCAAAAAGGAGTAGGTTATTCGAAAAACATGAAGGAAGCGCCTCTCGGTAATTTTTATCACGAAGTCCCAAAACTGTATTAAATTCTGTTAGGCGTAGTCAAGACAGTCCCTGATGTTACTTCCTCCTCCTCCACCTCCTCTCCTCCTCCTCCTCCTCCTCCTCCTCCTCCTCCCTTTTATTTACACCTTTCTATTCCTCCCTCCCCAGCTCCGCCTCCCGCAACGCCAGACATCTAGGCCTATTATTCTATCGACCAGCAGCCCTCTTAGATTTCTCGAAATCCCCGACTATGATAACTCCGCTTTTCCCAATTGTCTCCTCCCTTTTCAGCAACAATTTGGGGAATATTGGAGAACAAATCTTGCTAATTTCATGTCTTCTTTTGAGGGTGACAGGTAAACATGCATCAAATAACAGAGAAACATACAAATTTATGTTTGAAGTTTTAAGAATACTGGAAAGAGAGAGTGATGATTTTCCCTCATGCACTAGACGACTTGACTTGGAGGTTAGTTCTCTGTCTCTTTTATTTTTTTTTTATTCTTTTGTATAAAAAACAACAGCAACAATAACATCATCGTTAATTCTATGTAATACCCAAGTTACTGTTATTGTATTGTGATTTGTATTACTTATTTCGCTTGTATGTTGATTCTTCTTTAGCATTTAGTCTTTCTCGCTGGCGAGTCATGGCGCCACCTATATGTAAACAATGCGACATGTTCATTGTTCCCGCTTCCCTCTTTCAGTCTGAATAAAATCTACCAACGACAACACAAGTGTATCAATCAGCCCCTTCCTGGAACTCTGTTAACAAGTGAAATTAATTCTAGAAACTCGAGAACTTAGTAAGGGAACAGGTTATGAGACAAGAACACACCGGGATTGATTGAGAAGTGTGATATTGTCTAGACTGAAGAAAATGTTACCCTATAGCTAAGCTTCTCTTAAAGCGTTTCATTAAGAAGTAAGTTCAATATGGCCGTTCTACAGTGTGATGGGGCAATTTACTACTCATGGTCGAAGAGGGTAGAAGCAAGACTGACTGACAAGAACTGTTGGAATGCCATTGAACCTGGGTTTGGGAATGACGTCCACAATAATGAGAATGAAGAAGAGGCCTTGACAGAGCTCATTATCGGGGAGTCATTATCGAGGCGCTGCACAGCTCTACTCTCTACGATGTTGGTGAGTTTAAATTCGCAAAGAAAGTGTGGGACACACTTAAGGAAATGTAAGGTGAATTTGGGATTATTTACACTATGTTGTTTTTCAAGGAAATGGCTAGGTTGGAAGTGCCATCAATGCCAATGGCAGATTACATTTCCAAGATGAATGAGTTGATTCAGAAGGTGAGAATGGGTGGCATCCCAATAAATGACACTTGCTTTGCTGCTTTCTTGCTACTTGGGCTACCACTCAGGGAGTATGACGCTTTTGTGAGATCCTTCTAGGGTGATCTGGATAGGCTCACATCAAGCAATGTAGAGCAAGCTTGTGATGGAAGAAAGGTGATTAGCATTGCACAACAGGGCGACATCAAGCAAAGAAGAACCTGTGGCATTAAAAGCAGTGACTAAACAACATTCTAAACAGAAGCACAATCAGCAGCCTCAGAAGCAGGGCACCTCTGGTAATAGTAAAATAAAGTGTTACACCTGTAAGGAGCCCGGACACAAGACAAGGGAATTCCCAATCTGGAAGAAGTTCAAGGAGGAACGCACTAAGAAAAGGGATGCCAAGGCTTCTTTAGCTGAATTTGAAGTAGAAGCAGTGCTCCTATGTGTCGAAGTGGATGTGTCACACACCTACATGTCAAAATCATTGGCAGGAAAGTGGTTTCTGGACTCAGGTGCGTCAGGTCATATATGCTGTGACATTAAGAAGTTCAAGGACATCAACCTGCAATGGAAGGGGTCTATGAAAATCGGTGATGGACGTAGACTTTCGGTGGAGGGGATTAGGGTAATCATGATTCAAGCCAAATGTAAGATTGTGCTTCAGGAAGTGATGTATGTCCCTAACCTATACTGCAGTTTGGTATTATTCATGGGTGACCTAGCAAAGGCATCCAAGGGTGGCATTGAACTCTTTATTGCTAGGAAAGAGGGGAAGATGTACATTATGGATCTGGATTGGCCTAGTAAAGATAATGGAGCTACTGTGGCATTGCCCGCTAAGGTATCAATGCAGATTTGGCATCAAAGAATGGGTAATCTCAACTATGACGCATTGAAGAAAATTCCAATTCTGGCTAATGTCAAGAAAGAAGACTGTGGAAAATGTGAAGCATGCATTGAGGGGAAGCACATCAAGAGCATCTAAACCTTTGATGCTAGTGTACACCGATGTTATGGGACCCTTTAATACCCCTTCATTTGGTGGGTCCATTGATCCCATTGTGTTACTCCTGGTATCTGACTGTAATGCCAATGAAGTTTAAGGATGAAGGATTGTCTAGACTCATTCAGTACAAGACCAAGATGGAGAATCTCACAGGCCACACACTGGAGAAAATTAGATCTGACTTTGGAGGGGAATGGTCTGGTAAAGAGGAGTTGGACAACTATCTGGCTGCAAATGGAATAGTGCATGAAAGGAGCGTGCCTTACTGTAAACAGCAGAACGGGAGAGCGGAACGACAAAATTGCGTACTTATGGAAATGGTGAGGATTATATCATCTGAACCTGGAGCTGACAAGAGACTGTGGGCTGGAACTATGTCAACTGCTGCATTCAACTGGAACAGGGCGCTGAGCAGTGCCATCGATTTTAAGATACCGCTTGAACTGGCTACAGGAAAGGAACTCACAAGGAGTGATTATGAACGCATGAGACCCTTCGGATGCAGAGCTCAGGCCATGAGAGAAGTCAGAAGCAAGCTTGATAGCAAGACTGTTGAGTGTATCATGCTTGGTTATCAGGACGATACAAAGGATGGATACAGGCTTTACAACACAGCGACCAGAAGGTAATAATCAGGCAGGATGTTGTATTCCATGAAGATGTTTTCCCGTGGAAGAAGAAGGCTCCAGTGATCAAGGGAAGCAGGAAACAGACTATCTACTCAGATGAGTCAGATATGCAGAGGAAAACAGTCCTCTGAGTGCAGATGTATTCTCTGCCAACAATGAACCAGATGCAGACACTGATAGTCATGAATATCGAAGAGCCATAGGTATGTTGTTGTACATTGCAAACAGGACAAGACCTGACTTGAGTTTCGCTGTCAGTTATCTCAGTCAATTCTTGGCCAACCCCAAGAGAAAGCAGATGGCGGCAGTGAAATATCTGATGAAGTACCTAAAACACACCTGTGGCTATTACATAATATTCAGGAAGAGTGTGAAGGAGGCATTGATTTTTTCTGATGCTGACTTTGCCAACAACTAGGTGGACAGAATATCGTTCAGTGGATTGGTGGTGTGTATTGCCAGAGGACCCGTGGAGTGGAGATGCAAGAAGCAAACGGTGGTTGCTACGTCCAAACAACAGGCGGAGTACACTGCTATGGCTATCGCTACACAAGAAGAACTGTGGCTATGTGGAGATCAATGTAAGTGATCTTTGCATGGTGCCATGCATCCTTGCTGACAATACAGCAGCAATCAACCTTGCACAGAAGGACATTGTCAATGATAATTCGAAAGGGGTGGATGTGAAGTATCGCTTTATAAAGGATGTGGTAAGGAAGGGATTGGTCAAGTTGCAATATGTGGCATCTCGTGACAATCTAGCCGACCTTCTAACCAAGGGTTTGACTGGGAGGAAGACACAGGAGTTGTGTGCAAGAATTGGACTTATCATTCCTAATAACAGTCAGTCATGCCAAAGTTCTTAGTTTGTCCTGATCATTTTTTTTGCATGTAATCCTTTGCCAAATGTGATGATGACATGTGTAATTGCATTTATCCTTTATTTTTGCAGCTACTGTGCATATTCAATATCGTTGCTTGTTCAGTGTACTTTTCTTGCAACTGGGTTATTCTTTATTTGCAAGTGTTTTGTTTTTGTTACTCGTGTAATCATTGAAATTTTGCTGTTTTGTGTTGTTGGCTATCCAATTATTGTCAGCGTCAGTTCTTGTAAACTTCGCTGCATTACAATAAAATCAAGGGGAAATGTTAGCGTATTGTGATTTTTATCGCTCATCTTGTATTAGTGACATTGCACTCGTTGCTTGTATGTTGATTTTTCTTTAGTATTTAGTCTTCCTCGGTGGCGAGTTGTGGTGCCACCTGTATGTAAACAATGCGACATGTTCGTGTTCCCGCTTCCCTCTTTCAGTCTGAATAAAATCTACCGACGACAACACAAGTGTATCAATCAGCCGCTTCCTGGAACTCTGTTAACAAGTGAAACCAATCCTAGAAAGTCTAGAACTTAGTAAGGTTAACAGGTACAATTTAAAAATTTCAAGGGTTGACCTGTTTGATCCAAATAAAAAAAATATATGACTTCTATCTAAAAATGCGTCACTGTCATTTGGTCGTGATAGAATCGACAGTAATGCTGCTGTTATGAGTCTCAGAGAAAATCCTATACTTGATGTATATTTCCTGGGTTATTTCGTATACTTGTCGCTTCATGCATGTATCTTTTGTTTATTGATGTGTTATTTATTCCACCCTTTCCTGCATTCCATTTGTGGGGAATCTATTAGAAAACTAGCAAGACGTACTACTTTTTTACCTGAGGTGTCCAAAAGACCGTATCCCAAGGAGTGGAGCACCTTCTTAGAAGTAAAATGTTTACACATGAAGATTATCGACAAGACTGCGAATACCAGGGAAAACTGGCCGGTGTAGCAATGCAACTGATCATGGAAACTAGGCGTCATAAGTTAGAAAAGCTGACCACTTGTGTTTCAAAAGCAGTAATTTTCTAGAATTCATCTTTGTTGTAGTTAAATTTCTATTGCATAAGTTACAGGATCATAAGTAATACAGGAGTAATAGATAATAGAAGCTGAATCCTAGCAATCGAATTTTCTGTACATCGTATAATCAATGCCCTGAAAATAGATCGATCATTCAGTGATCTTGGTATAATGCTGTATAGGCCGCGACTCATGAAAATTTAACTTTAAATAAAATAAAAACCACTGAGGATAGAGGGCTGCTTGTTTGATGATTGATATGTTTAATGATTGTGGGGTAGATAATCAACATACCAATTTGCAGCCCTCTAGCTTACAGTGCACCTCATGCGGTGCACTGTAAGCATTACTTAAAGCTCTTTAAAGCGTGCTTTTGGCCCCTAGATGTACTCCTTTCGTTCCTTTTACGTTATCTTCCCTCATATTCTCTTTCTTCCATCTTACTTTCCACCCTCTCCCAACACTTGATTCATGGAGCAACTGGAGGCTTTCCTCCTGTTATACCTTTCAAACTTTTTACTGTCAATTTCCGTTTCAGCACTGAATGACCTCACATATCCTGTATGACCTCATGGATCCTATTGCTGGCCCTTTGGCCTAAATTCTATAGCAAATTCAAATCAGTTAAAAGACCTCTTAGCAATAGAATGCAAACATATTTCATTAAAGCAGGTGAATTTTAAGCGCCCATGCAGCCACCTGCATTAGATTGAGACGATTACATCTTCAAAGACTCGGAAATAGTTCAAGTTGCGTATCCATTCCATTTCCAGTGAATCAGTCTCTCCTATGCACTTGGAGGAAAATGTCAGTTGTCTCGTTAGTAAAAGCTGAGTGAAAAAGTTTTTTTTTTTTTTTTTTTTTTTTTTTTTTTTATCCTTACTCCAATCATTAAACATACCAAACTGCAGCTCTCCAGCTTCTTTAGTTTTTATTTTATCTAAGGTTAAAGTTAGCCATAAACGTGGTTCCGGGTACGATCTAGGCCAGGCCCACACCGTGCCGTGGTTATAGATTCATGGGTCGCGGCTCATACAGCGGTGGGCTTGATTATAATTATGATATACAGAAAACTCGACTGCGTTGAAGAAACTTCTGCGCATTTTTTATTTGTTTTAAATCATGGTTACCAAAGCAAGATATGAAGGAAAATTGATTTTTTTTGTTTGGTTTTTGTAGAAGGATATGAATAAAAGATAAATGAACCTTCTGACGAAAGTTTTGGACGTTTTATTCATTCGTGGCTTCATGATTTTCAGTTGTTTCAAATTATTCCATTATTTTGCTTTTGTTTTTCTCCGCCAAAAGTCTGAGAAAGAAAGATTGACGAAAGCAGATAATCTGCATCTTTTCAAGTTGGGAAAGATTATTAAACCTTCATAAGTAAATCATTTTTCTGTTATATATAAACAAGTAAAAAGTTGCTTCGTCGCAATAGAGTTTTCTGTCTCGTGGTGGCCTCAGCTACGGGCCACGAAACTCAGCCACGGTCCGGTAGTGGCCTATGTTGGTATTTATAGTGCTGCCAGAAGTACGATCATGGCTAACTTTAACCTTAAATAAAGTAAAATAAAAAAAAAATATATTGAAGCTAGAGGACTGCAATTTGGTATATTCTATGATTAATGGGTGGATGATCAACATACTAATTGGCAGCCCTGTAGCTTAACAGGCAAACCGGAACAAGTTTCCTTTTACAGAAAACTAAATAACAAACAGTTAATTTTAAGACAAACATTTATACAAACTTCCTGGTTCGCCTAGGGCCCTTGAGAGCCTACATCCTAGAGTAAGGATGACAACTCACAACCGGAGAGTAAAGTTGCGTAACCATGCGGATTATTTCTGTGTGTGTATGTGTGTTTGTGTAAAACAGAGAGAGAGAGAGAGAGAGAGAGAGAGAGAGAGAGAGAGGTCCCGTTATAAAAAAATACCTGGCCTGATATTATGAAGTAATTTATTGAACACTTAGGTAAGAATTCGCTCGTAATTTACGCACTAACAGTTTGGTCTCAACGTTTATAGGAACAGGAAAGCTGTAATATCCGGTCTCCAGCCTTATGGCACGCAAGAAGAGCGGTCATGCGGGAGGGAGAGGAATGAGAAATGTGAGCGAGAGAGAGATAGAGGAGGAAAAAGAGAATTTCTAGTCTTATAGTACCAGGTTAATATTCATCGGATCATCCAGCCGAAAGATGCGCTTGTTGAATGTATTATCATTTTCCTCTGCTCGCATTGCACTTGTGAAATGAATTTGAAGCCGCCATATAATTTTCATGAATTTTTCATGACGGTCTTAAAACAACTTTGCTCCAATTTCGCGGTACTCTAACCTTTCCCATCTTGTGAGTTTCATAACAAAAGTTGTGTGGGTGATGTTTCCACCATTGCCCCTTGTTGAAAGATTCTCGATATTTCTAATTAACTTTTGTATTTGCTTTTGATGCTTTTGTTTTTTTCCATTCCACTATGTCTTGTAAGTATATAATATCCTCGATATAGATTCCTTATATTGAATATTCCACTTTGATATTAACTTCTTCATTATTTCAGTCCTTTCCTGTAGCTTTTTATTACATATCAAGATTTTATTGATTTGGTTTCTTTTCATTCTTAGTATTCTAAAAAGAATATTATTGTACCGTCTTTTTCTGTCCGCCCTCAGATCGTAAGAAATACTGACGATAGAGGACTGCAAAATTTTAAAGTCAGCCATAATCGTGCGTCTGGTAACGATATAGGCTAGATCATCACTTGGCCGTGGTTCAAGTTTCATAGGCCACGGTTCATACATACCACTGAAATATAGTTCTATTTTGAAAGGCCTTGATTATATGATGCACAGAAAATTCGATTGCGCCAAATGGTTGAGAATGATTTCTCATTTTCACAGAAATCCTGAATTATCATTAGTTGTTTTTTAAATCACTCAGTGCATGAATTCTAAATGTCTGTCTGTCAGGCTGATTATTAATTTTTCACATCGATTTTCAGTGTTTCATTTTATCTGTCTCTCAGTTTTCCCATGTTTCTTGACATTTCATTTTTATGCTGTTGCTTTCTTTCCAGTTTCAGTTCGTTATATCTTCTTTTTTCTAGTTTTGAACGCAAGTAAATTATTTCAGTATTTGTGACTTTTTCTTGTCGTCGACTGCTTTAAAATCCTTTGTTTATTGACAAAAGCCGGTAATTTCCATGATTGACAAAAGCCAACCTTTTCCACCATTAAATGGAGACGCCGATGTTCAGGCAACCTGATACTATCCCCATCTAGCCCAGAAAAGAAGAAAGCAGGAACTAGGGGAAGTTGGGGGAATTGGGGAAGGAAAGCAAGGGAGACCTAACCTGATGAAAAGACGGTTCGCCTCTTAAAGGATGGAAGTCTATAGGAGACGGTGAACAAATAAGAGAGCGATTCCAAAGCCTGCCCTGGAGGAGAGATCAGACGCCTCACTGTTTGGTGAGAGGAATACCCATCTCCACGCACTCAATGTGGGAAGTGGTTGCTTGACGGGTATGACTATGTCACCTGACCAGCACGGACTAAAGGTAGCTAATTTGGTGAGCCTGTCCACTTCGTGTTACACACAAAGAGGTCAGCACATTCAGAATCTGCTGAGCAACGTATGCATTGTAGTACCTATTAACTAAGGAAACGAAAGTGACCGAAAGTCTGACTCTCGACTTTACAATTTTCACAGATTTTCAAAGAGCAAAGCAAACATTCATCTAAACGTCTTAAGTATTCCGGACTCTCCACTGCCCTTGTCAAATTCAAAAAAAAAAAAAAAAAAAAACCCCCCCCCCAAAAAACAAAAAAAAAAAAAAAAAAAAAAAAAGTCCGTGAAAGCATACTTTTCGATCCTTGATCGCTTCACGACACTAAATATATATAAAAACGTAATTTTTCCCAAAGTGCCAAAAGGCTAAAACCAGGGAGCTTTCGTCCGATTACAAAAGCTTCCTGTTTTTTACCCTTTTATATTTTGGAAAAACACAGAATCACATACATTAAAGTGGATTTTACTCATTGTCTCCGGTAACGGCAGTGATGTACCATAGACTAAAAGTTTTCATCGCATCTCACCTCGTGGCATATTCATTTTTTGTAATGAATTGGAGGCGAATATCCCCGAGCATCTATTCACGACAGATACCTTATATTGATGGTATCCAATGTTTTCTTTGACGTGTTTGTGCTTTGGATTTTCATTCTACTTTGTGTTCCCTGGATCCTGAAACCTCTCTCCCTTTAAAGATCTGTCTATTGATTCTATCGAGTTAATCCCACTTCCCTTACGCTCTTGTATTTATTGTGTCTATCTGGAATGTATAAGGAAGACTGCCGCTCCCATTGGACTACGCATGAAAATCTTCTCTCTATACGACCTTTATTAAGGTCGTGGGTGGTGTTCCGAAAAGGACTGACGTGCATGTGCAAATTCCCGTTCCCTTTCGGAGGAGCGATTTGACAAAGGAGTTTTGTCTCAAGTTTTGTGGCTTCGGCGAATCTCAGGTTGAAGGAAACTTTTATTCATCATTTTATAAGAAGTCAGGCTCAGGAAGCAAAAATTCTTGAAAAGCGTTGCGTCTTATGAACGTTTTTCGGTCGTTTTTAGTGGGGGCTGCTGGGCAATCAGGAGGTTCTCAGTGTGGTTTGGATGACGCCCAAATTACCTGCTGAAGTTTGGAGCACAATCAAAGAACCGCAAGGTTAGGAATTTCCATTAAGAACTTGTAGATATAGACCCCCCCGTCTAAATAATAGGAGAGAAATCCTAACTGGGAAAAGTGACCTACCCTCAACTGTCATCTCTGTAGCTAGCAGAAAATCTAGTATTAAAATTCTAGGCGAATTCAAACTCCCACTATTACAAAAATATAATCTTTATTTCCCAAAATAGCTAACATGAAAATGGAATAAAATGCCTTAAAGAACATCCCAAAACTACCATTACTCTTCCACAAAATCATTCTGTCTGATTATTCATAAGTCCTTATCGATAACTGTCAACACAAATCTAGAGAATTCATTTTTTTAATGGTGACTTCGAATCCATCTGAAAAGGAGAATGAAATGTTAAAGTTCGTCAATAACATTGAGTGTCGCACCACACTCCCTTCCCTAGAAGCTGAACTCAATGTCACTTCATAAAATATATAACTTTTCAAAACCTTTTTCCCTTTACCTTACAACAGATCTCCAAGCGCCTTCCTCTATGGTGGGTTTCCACACTTAGTGAACATCAGACAATGTCCCCTTAATCGCCTCACTAGGGTTTTTTTTTTATTCTGTCTATTTTGTCTTACACAGATACGTATGGATGCCCACCAACAGACGTATGGGTACACACCTCAAGTCTTTTCTCCGCCCTTCTGTTCGTGTGTCTACCATTTCTCATGTCCACATCTTATCTAGTGCATTATCAACAGCCTGAAGTGACCTGAAGTGACCTTTCCTTACCGGTTAACTTCATCTCTCTGGAAAGCGCCCACCATCTTGTCACTGCGATTGGCATGTCTTTGAATCGTGTCTCATATCAGCATCTTGAGGAATTCAGTTTTGCACTTGTCTCTAAACAACAAGCGCTAAGGTTATCAACCCCATTTATTTTGATATAATCCACTTAAACATCTGACCAGTGCTTTAACATATTCAAGTCAATGCGTGTGTCTGTGTTGTGTACAAAGAGACTTTATACAGAAGAAAAATAATAGGCAACCGTTCATCCATGTAAAACACAAGGACAATAAGAAAATGGAATGTTAAGAGATAAAGCTATATCTATTTATTCTGTAATACTCGGGAAAAAACTCTGGATGACTCCCTTAGGACAAACATGGAAAGGACAAACATGGAAACTCGCGACTATTGCTGCATGATTATTCTCTTAATAGCTGAAAGATAAGATTTTATTCTTTATTTAGACTTGCTAATGTCCACATTTGGAAATTCTGTTACACACTAATCTACAGTATATCCTTCACTGTACGTAGTAATGAAAGAAGGTTCATGTTTTTTTCATTAATGATATTAAAATTCACAAGGATATTCAAGTTTGCTTTTTATTTGTTTGTCTCCATCATTTTGTTATTTTTATCATTATTTTATTCTTATTGGTTTCTTTTTGTAATATTCTAATTTCTAAAATTCAGTTTTGAGGAGAGC
>NC_061092.1:55104194-55117533 GCF_015104395.2 Macrobrachium nipponense
TATATGAGCAAAACGCTTTGAAATTTCAATACTAGAACATATTCTACTCGAAATCATCTACTCTCACCGTTTCGCTAAAACTCCATCACGCTCTAAAAGCTCTGGGCCATAATCTATTATTTTCAAATTGTAAGAGGTTTCGAAAATAAGATAAATGTGGAAAAACTCTTTTTTGAATGACCTCTGCATCAAATTAAACCGATTACAATTTGGAAGCCACATTGTATATGAACGAGGACTCTGCATAGATTTGATTTCATACAAAAATATTGGTTAATTTTATACAAACAGCAAAACCTTTACTAGTAACTTAGAATATATGAATAAATGATCACGATTAATTTTGTATAGAGTCTTCTCTATTTTCGTTCTTAAGGATTTCTCAATGTTGCTGAAACTGGCCAGCAACGTGCCAAAGGGAATCGTCAAATCCGGTGTAGTCATAATATGACTACACCGGATTTGACGATGCCCTTTGGCACGTTGCTGGCCAGTTTCAGCAACATTGAGAAACCCTTAAGAACGAAAATAGAGAAGACTCTATACAAAATTAATGGAGCTGATGCAGCAATCCTTTTCAACATGACGTGTTTAAAAGAGGGTCTACTCCCAAAATAAATGATCATCGCATTTACTGTTCATACTTGTGTTATAAGACACCAAATTATGGATGAATTAGTTTTACCGTTGCCAACGGAAAGCTACTTTTTGAGTTGGAGATTAAAGAGGAAGCGAATGAGCATGGGAGCATAACAACCATAACTAAAGAAATTAATCATGCAATTAAATAAATCAATTAAAATGTCTGTGTTAACATTTCTAATGTTTGAATATTGTCTTTGGTTATTCGAAAGTAGTGAATGTCTCTAAACGCTTTGGTGCCATGGGATCTTTCTATCTGCCTATGCATCTATGAGAAAATTTTCTTTATTGATTAATCTAGTGTTTATGCCTAATATCCTTCATAAAATAATTTCTTTATGTTTTGTTATACTTTTTTATCCAGTTTCTCGATTAGTAAGAGATTTTGTTATCCTTGTTTCCGCTCCAGAATATGTCAGAAACTTGATGCAGACAAGCCAGTGACTCCTTTCCCATCAAAGTATTTAAAATTATGTTTGGAATCATATTTTCTGAACCCTCACAAAGAGCTTCAAAGAACAAAAGCACCGTTTCCACAATTTATCTCGTGAGCAGAAAAAAAAGTCATCTCCAGACAATTGTAATCTCATTAAGTGGAAGGGAGGTTAAAAAGTGGTCTTCGAGATAACGGTTCCTTCGAGGGAAGATAATCGTATTGGGCAAAAGCCATTCTCATTCTGTGTCACATTGAATGAAAGTTTTCTGTTAAGATAATCTAGTTTCCTTTGATTCTGCGCGTGCGGTGCTTGCTTTCGTATTTGAGTGTTTTTTTGGGGGGGAGGGGGGCGGGCAAAGACTTTAATTTCAATCATATGCTTATGTTTGGTTTATAAGGGTTTGACTTTCATTCAGTCTCTTTTTGCAATTAAGAGACTTTTATGCTTTATCTATTTTGTTCATGATCAAATAATAATAATATAATAATAATAATAATAATAATAATAATAATAATAATAATATGTGGCGCCGTGGCAGAGTGGGTTAGGTCGTCAATGGACTGGTTAAGCAACATTGCTGGTCAGTCGTTGGATGGGTGACCGCTCTCTTCGGCGTTGATTCCTTGGGAAAGGATCTTTACCATAATTTCCTCAGTGTACTCAGCTGTAAATGAGTACCTATCCCTGATGGGGTAGGGTCCCGCTATGGGTTAAATAGCAAAACTCAGCATTGATGGAAAGAAATGAAGGAATAAACGACAACGACGTAAATGGAACCTCTGGCAACAGAGGAGCTTCGTCCGGCAGCCAGGTATTCAACCCAATTGAAGGGGAAGACAGTCAGGTACTTGGAGGTCGTCATCCAGCAACTGATCACCACAACGACAGTAACCAACAGCCTGAGATTGGAGCTACAGAAGCAAAAAGGAAGAAATGGACAGAAAAGAAAATAAGGAAATATGGAGATGCTACATCAGAAGCAACCCGACGGAGAGAGAATATAGAAGAAGATTGGTCAACATCTGGAATGAGAGGAATAACACCCCCCAAACAGAGCAGAGGCTGGCAGGACCAAAGGAACATAAACAAGAAAAGAACTGGCTCTCCCCAACAGAAAGAGCCAAAGAACTGGAAAGGGATATGTCACACGACAACGAATTACACAAAGACGAACTGAGAGACGATGCCATAGAAGACGACAGGGAGGATGAGGTATCAAACAACGACACACGAAGAAACACCGACGAAGTAACAGACAGGACGGAATGTGTAGAAAAGATTAGACAATGGATGGAGCCAGGTACAGAGAGAACAAAGATCCCCTCTATGAAAGCCTACAACACCAATGAAATTAAGGGAGAAAACAAGTGAGGTCAATGAAATAATGGGCATAATACACACCACCAGTATCACAGAAACAAATAACTTGGCATATGCAGGAGCAAGATTAGTAGCAGAACTGATGGAGATTCGAACACCAACACCACCAGCACAACCAACCCAACAGAAACCAAAACAGCAACCTCCTTGGAAAAGGCGCCTGGAAAAGCAAATCATGGTGATGAGATCTGACTTGAGTAACTGAGAGAGATGGCAGAAAAAAGGCTAAAAGAAAGCAAGAAAACAAGGGAGGAAACTGAACAAGAAATACAAAGTACAAGAGAGGGGACTAAACAACACAATAGAAGATGTAAAACAGAGCCTTAAGGCAAAAGCACATAAGATCCAACGGTACATGAACAGGAATAAAGGATACCAACAGAACAAACTATTCGGAACCAACCAGAAAAGACTATACAGCCAACTAAGAGGGGACGACAACCATCCAGAAATTCCTGAAGGCAAATCACGTAAGAGACTCTGGGAAAACATATGGAGCAATCCGGTATCACACAACAAACATGCAACATGGCTCCAGGAAGTCAAGGAAGAAGAAACAGGGAGAATAAAACAAAGATTCACAGAGATCACGACAGACACAGTCAGACACCAACTAAAGAAAATGCCAAACTGGAAAGCCCCAGGTCCCGATGAAGTCCATGGATACTGGCTCAAAAACTTCAAGGCCCTACACCGACGAATAGCAGAACAACTCCAGCATTGTATCTCAAATCACCATGCACCCAAATGGATGACCACAGGAAGAACATCCTTAGTACAAAAAGACAAGAGTAAGGGAAATATAGCCAGTAACTACAGGCCTATCACCTGCCTACCAATAATGTGGAAGTTACTAACAGGTATCAACAGTGAAAGGCTATACAACTACCTAGAGGAGACAAACACCATCCCCCACCAACAGAAAGGCTGCAGACAAAATGGTAATGATAGACAAAATGGTAATGAAGAACAGTAGGAGAAGGAAAACCAACCTAAGCATGGCATGGATAGACTATAAGAAAGCCTTCGACATGATACCACACACATGGCTAATAGAATGCCTGAAAATATATGCGGCAGAGGAAAACACTATCAGCTTCCTCAAAAATACAATGCACAACTGGAATACAATACTTACAAGCTCTGGAATAAGACTAGCAGAGGTTAATATTAGGAGAGGGATCTTCCAGGGCGACTCACTGTCCCCACTACTCTTCGTAGTAGCCATGACCCCCATGACAAAAGTACAACAATCTGATGTTCATGGACGACATCAAGCTGTATGGTAAGAGCATCACGGAAATAGATACCCTAATCCAGACTGTAAGGATTGTATCTGGGGACATCAGGATGGAGTTTGGAATAGAAAATGCGCCCTTAGTCAACATACAAAAAGGCAAAGTAACGAGAACTGAAGGGATAAAGCTACCAGATGGGAGCAACATCAAACACATAGATGAGCAGGATACAAATACCTGGGAATAATGGAAGGAGGGGATATAAAACACCAAGAGATGAAGGACACGATCAGGAAATAAATAATATGCAGAGACTCGAGGCGATACTCAAGTCAAAACTCAACGCCGGAAATATGATAAAAGCCATAAACACATGGGCAGTGCCAGTAATCAGATACAGCGCAGGAATAGTGGAATGGACGAAGGCAGAACTCCGCAGCATAGATCAGAAAACCAGGAAACATATGACAATACACAAAGCACTACACCCAAGAGCAAATACAGACAGACTATACATAACTCAAAAGGAAGGAGGGAGAGGACTACTAAGTATAGAGGACTGCGTCAACATCGAGAACAGAGCAGTGAAGACGAGTGGCTCAAGAGTGCATGGGAAGAGGGACTAATAAAAGTAAGATGAAGACCCAGAAATATACAGAGACAGGAGAATGACAGGCAGAACAGAGGACTGGCACAACAAAACCAATGCACGGACAATACATGAGACAGACTAAAGAACTAGCCAGCGATGACACATGGCAATAGCTACAGAGGGAGAGCTAAAGAAGGAAACTGAAGGAATGATAACAGCGGCACAAGATCAGGCCCTAAGAACCAGATATGTTCAAAGAACGATAGACGGAAATAGCATCTCTCCCATATGTAGGAAGTGCAATACGAAAAATGAAACCATAAACCACATAGCAAGTGAATGCCCGGCACTTGCAACAGAACCCAGTACAAAAAGAGGCATGATTCGTGGCAAAAGCCACCCACTGGAGCCCTGTGCAAGAAACATCAGCTACCATTGCAGTAATAAGTGGTACTAGCACCAACCTGAGGGAGTGATAGAAAACGATCAGGCAAGATCCTCTGGACTATTGGTATCAGAACGGATAGGGTGATACGTACAAACAGACCAGGACATGACCTTGATTGACAAAGTCAAGAAGAAAGTATCACTCATTGATGTCGCAATACCATGGACACAGAGTTTTGAAGAGAAGAGAGGGAAAAATGGTATAAAGTATCAAGATCTGAAAATAGAAATCAGAAGGATATGGGATATGCCAGTGGAAATCGTACCCATAATCATCAGGAGCACTAGGCACGATCCCAAGATCCCTGAAAAGGAATCTAGAAAAACTAGAGGCTGAAGTAGCTCCAGGACTCATGCAGAAGAATGTGATCCTAGAAACGGCACACTAGTAAGAAAAGTGATGGACTCCTAAAGAGGCAGGATGCAACCCGGAACCCCACACTATAATACACCCAGTCGAATTGGAGGACTGTGATAGAGCAAAAAAAAAAAAAAAAAATGAATAATAATAATAATAATTTCAAACTATCACAAAGTAGTTTTTCCTGCTTCCTTTTACACTCATTACATGCTAATTGCAAATATCAACTTTTATTAACATTTCTTTTACTTATACAGGTATATTTATGGATGTTCATTGTATATTTGTCCTCTACTTCATTCTTTATCGTATTGAATTGCAGCTTATATCTTCCAAAAGTTTCTACGTTGACCGATGGGGCATTGGCTTGTTCTACAAGAATTATTTGATAAATAATAATAATAATAATAATGATAATAATAATAATAATAATAATAATAATAATAATAATAATAATAATAATAATAATAATAGTCACACGACCCCTTCTAGAAATGCTTCCGTTATAGTTTCAAAGTGGTTGTTAACGTGGAGCCATTCGACCGCCGTTTATGCCTTTCAGGTGCCAAACTTTATAAAAAGTAAATATAAACAAACTTTTCCATTTTAGGTCAGAGGAACTGGGATATGCATGACTCGAATTTTCCCCGTCACTCTTGACTGCTTCGAACTCAGGTTTTGGAAGCAGAGGCTCGGAGCTGCAGCCACTTTGCACATTTCAGTTATTTTTCACCGAAAAAGTTCTCTTATTATTCAGTTTTACGCTAAACATCCCTTCCTTATTCCTACTGCATGGATTGTTCACGTTATTCATTTCGGAGGAAAACTTCAAGTGATACATTTCTTAGTTTTGTAGTTCACGGCATCTTTAAATCTAAATTCTCTCTCTCTCTCTCTCTCTCTCTCTCTCTCTCTCTCTCTCTCTCTTGGCTTTTCACTCTCTGATCTGTCAATAAAAAATGCTTCAAAATAATATTTTTTCTTTGAGAGAATCTGCAAACAAAAAAAATATTTTTTACCTTCCTTTCTCTTCGCGTTAGTACTGATTTCAGCAATTTATTTACAAGTTTAATGAACAATGTATTATGTACACCGTCTCACAAGTTAGAAGAAATCTTTGCTCGTTACTCAGTGTAATTCATTAATACTCCTAAAATATTTTACACGGCTTTAAAAATAAATAAAAAAATATTTTTAGATTAGATATGAAATACAATAGCTAGACAACAGCCTCAAACATACGTTTGTTTACTATATTTGACGAGATAATAAATGTATGAAAACACCTAGAATACAAGGAATGTTTGGAAACCCTTGAATATTTATGTAAAAATCGGCATTTGTAAATGGAAATAGATATATAATTTTTGGAAAATTAAACCAATGATTTTTATGTAATATAACTAAATAATGGCAGATGCTGCAAAACTGTTACCGATTGACGAAAATGCGCTTCAGGTTCTTTGATGAATGAAGGAAAAAAAATGTCTATTGTTCTCATTATTACTTCCTCTCATATATTTAAAAGTAGGCAGATAACATCACATATTTGGTCACTGAAAAAAAATATGAATTTAAGGTTTCGGTTTCATCACACCTCAAATTTCTATGTAGAATTCTAGTACCAATATATTATTATTATTATTTATTTATTTATTTATATTTTTTTTTTATCACAGTCCTCCGATTAGACTGAGGGATATTTATAGTGTGGGGTTCAGGGTTGCATCCTGCCTCCTTAGGAGTCCATCACTCTTCTTACTATGTGCTCCGTTTCTAGGATCACACTCTTCTGCATGAGTTCTGGAGCTACTTCAGCCTCTAGTTTTTCCAGATTCCTTTTCAGGGATTTTTGGATCGTGCCTAGTGTTCCTATGATTAGGTATGGGTAGAATTTCCACTGGCATATCCCATATCCTTCTTATTTCTATTTTTTCCCTTTCTTTCTCTTCAACTCTGGTGTCCAATGGTATTGCGACATCAATGAGTGATACTTTCTTCTTGATTTTGTCAATCAAAATCACGTCATGTCTATTTGCACGTATCACCCTATCCGTTCTGATACCATAGTCCCAGAGGATCTTTGCCTGATCGTTTTCTATCACGCCTTCAGGTTGGTGTTCGTACCACTTATTACTGCAAGGTAGCTGGTGTTTCTTGCACAAACTCTGGTGGAGGGCTTTAGCCACTGCATCATGGCTTTTTTTGTACTGGTTCTGTGCAAGTGCCGGGCATTCGCTTGCTAATGGGTTTATGGTCTCATTTTTCGTATTGCACTTCCTACATATTATTATTATTATTATTATTATTATTATTATTATTATTATTAATTATTATTATTATTATTATTATTATTGTACTTAGTAGCAGACCCTCTCTCAAGCATACTTTATTAAAGTAATGGCTACTTCAGCAGCGTTACACTTGTAGAGATTCTTCTCTATTTTGCGAATAGCGGCTTTTTCGGTGCTACTTAAACAGGCTAGTAGAGCGCCTATAGAGGTCATGGTAAAATACAGGGTCAAAATAGGTGTATATATTAGAATATTACAGATAAACTATGATACCATAGTCATCAAAGATTTTCTCTCTCTCTCTCTGTCTGTCTGTCTGTCTCTCTGTCTCTCTCTCTCTCTCTCTTTCTTAAAGCGAGCTTTCGTCTGGAGCTGCCAGACATCCTCGAGTTGGGAAGCTGAGGGTGGACTGATCTGTAGGTGTCCGTCCTCGTTATATCTGTGGTTGACAGCAGGGGGTCTGCCCCATGCTTGTCTCCTATTGGCTGGCGGCGGTGAGTCTTGTTTTCATTGGTTGCCTGAGCCAGGTTTCAAGCCACTTTCCTCGAGCCGATGGTTGCGTTGCAGCATATCCTGCAGCCGCCTGGACCTCCTAAGCGGCGCTGTAACATTGATGGGCGTTGCGCTACGCTGTGGGACGTCACGGCTACTTTCTCCTACGAGTATGAGAAGACCTGCCACCAACAATGACACTACCGATCATGACAACTCTATGGATGACAACGCGAACGACGGTACTCCTGCAGCCGATGGAAATCAAAGTAACCGTGACGTCCCACAGCGTAGCGCACGCCCATCAATTTTTACAGCGCCGCTTAGGAGGTCCAGGCGGCTGCAGGATATACTGCAACGCAACCATCGGCTCGATAAGTGACAATTTTATTTAAAATTTCCTTTCCAGTCCAAACCCTCATACACTTATATATACAGAAACGTATGAATAACACACATAAACACGCACACGTACACACACACACACACACACACACACACACACACACACACACATATATATATATATATATATATATATATATATATATATATATATATATATATATATATCTATATATATATATGCCACATGTTAGGTAAGAACGAAATAAATTTCTGACTCAATCGGGACCGGACCCGGGTCTTTCTTGTAGAAATGAAGATTAATAGCAATTTGGAAGCAAAGGTCATAAACAAGGTTGGAACATAACGACTATGTACCGTTAAATAAAAAAATAGAAATAAAAATAATAACAATACAAATAAGAATAAAATAATCAAAATGAAAATAAAATAAAAAAGAAATAATTCTGTGAAAAACGAACTTATTCGTTCATATCCATCTTATCTCACGGGGAGTAGGGCAAAATTCACTATGTTGGGTGTTAGGCGCCTGCCCTGGAAAATCCTTAGGTATAGGGTACTTAGGTTACAACATCTTTCTTTTGATAAATTTGTTTTCTGGTGAATTAAGATACCTGGTCTTCAGTAAGCACTTCTCCATTGTGGGATGCTCACCATAGTGGCTTGTGTTCTGCAATAAGCCCTTTTGCAATCTGTTCATAACCAGAGGTGCCTGGGAATGGAAATGCTATTTGGGATATACCACCGGCCAATTAGTATTGATGATACGGGATGCTGAACTGCTAATAGAATTTTTCATATGAAACTGTCTAACATTGAGTCTACGATTTAAGTGGAGCTGCGAACACGTGTAATAATTTGGTTGTGGTGAAGGTTAATCATAATTCCTGAAGAGAAGCTTATGCAATAAAGTATTGTACAGTGAATATATATATATATATATATATATATATATATATATATATATATATATATATATATATATATATATATATATATATATATATATTTTACACACTATTATTGGGACATGTTTCGAGCATTACGATCACTCGTTGGTAACCCACAAAATAAAATGAATTACATTACAATTCTTACAATAAAATTAACAGCAATACAGCAAAAGGGCATATAAAAACTATAATTGTAGGTTAATAAAAAAAAAACTTTAAAAGTTGGCTCATCAAAAAAAAAGAATCAATAAAGTAAAATAAATACAGAAATTGAGTCACAAAACCGGATGGTTACAAAAGAATGTTCGTAAATAACTTTCAAAAATTATATGTAAACAAACAACCCGAATCTATCCCTAACGTAAAGAAACCTGTTATCTATTTACATTTAACCTTTACCGGCACTCATAGTTACTATTTAGAAATCATTTTTATTTCTAATATGTCCATTGGTTACCCTCACCTGGATATCGAACTGCATTCCACTTTGCAAAATATTTTTGGTAATTTCTTTAAAATCAAAAACTCTGTGCCAACAAGCCTTCAGTCCAATCTAACCTATAAATAACAGTGTATGGGTTGTGATGCCACATACTTTAGAAAAACTACTAGATCAGTTTGGATGAGATCGTTCGAACACATCGGTAAGTCATCCCGTACAGGGAATTATCTTTCAAGGCCTAGTTACAGAGCAATTAGAGCGAGGAGACTGGTCACCCTTTATATATTGATGATTTTTCTGTTTTAACCTCTGCTCAGTTTGCTACAGACCTCGACCTTTTGGAAGTTCTATATTCTGTCAAGGTAAAGCCTTCTTTGACTAGAAATGTGGCGGTACCCCCACTTTTCTGTTTATAGTCTGCGTATTATTGGTTTGTATATATATTGACTAATGTATTTATTGTTCCTTTGTACCATCCGTTTTTGTGATTTAAATTTTGCGTATTGTTTTGTTTTATTTAGCCATCTATTTTCATGAGCAAACTTTTAATTTTTTTCCTTTTTTATTAGCTATCTTTAACGTGTAATTATCATTTTTATATACCATTTTGCTGTATCACTGTGAATTTTATTGTAAGAATTGTAATGTCATTCATTTTATTTTGTAGGTTGATAACGAGCAATGGTATTGCTCGGAATATATCCCAATAATGTTGTGTAAAAAGCTGCTCCGGATTCTGGCCTTGGTGTCCTTACTGCCATCATCTTCATATGTTTAAATTCTCCCTTTCTCTTTTAGTCACTTTAGTTCTTGCCTTGGCAGGTGTTTCTTTTAGTATTCCGTGTATTTTTATGGTATTCTTTTTACATAAAATTTAGTTTAATATTAAAAAATCTAAACTGTTTGTGGCATATTAGCGACTTTGTTTTATGTATTTAAAGTAGATGATTACTTTCTCCAGCCTTGAGGATAAATCAAAAGATATGAAACTTCGTCAATAAACTTGTACATACGAGAGACATGCCTTTACCTCTTCACCCTGTGACGTTTGTTACGTCTGTCCCCCTACGATTCTTATATATGTATATATATATATATATATATATATATATATATATATATATATATATATATATATATATATATATATATACATATATATATATATGTATATATATATATATATATATATATATATATATATACACATATATATAGTATGTATATATATATATATATATATATAGATATATATATATATATGTATATATATGTATATATATATATATATATATATATATATAATATATATATATATATATATATATATATATATATATATATATATAATATATATATATATATATATATATATAATATATATCTAATATATATAGTATATATATATATATATATCATAGATATATATGTATATATATATATATATATATATATATATATATATATATATATATATATATATATATATATATATATATATATATATATATATATATATATATATATATATATATTTATATATATATATAGTATATATATATATATAGATATATATATATATATATATATATATATATATATATATATACATATATATATATATATATATATATATATATATATATATATATATATATATATATATATATATATATATATATATATATATATATATATATATATATATATATATGTATATAATATATATATATATATATATATATATATATATAATATATATATATATATATATATATATATGTATATATATATATATATATATATATATATATATATATATATATATATATATATATATATGTATATATATATATATATATATATATATCATATATATATATATATATATATATATACATTATATATATATATATATATATATATATATATATATATATATATATATATATATATATATATATATATATATATATATATATATATATATAATGTAAAAAGGAGCAATGTACAGACTTATCATTTCTTACTTCCCTGGAGACTGAGAGTTCAGGCGACAACCTAAGCAAGCTGATGACACTTTTTTGGGTGGTATGATGTTAAAGTTCCTTACCTAAGCATATCAGTGCCATGATAGCTTGTTCAAGGTTTTTTTGAAAACTGGCTGCATCCAGTTACCGAAGGGTGTGAATTCATGTGTACGTGTGCGCTTCTTCCGTTCTTAATGGCATCTTTAGCCAAAACTGTGGGGAGACTTACGGAGAGGTCTGTGCGAGTGTTACAAACCTCTAGGGTTCTAGTACAGGTTCTTAGGTACTTTATTTTGCTAGGATCGTAGACAGTAAATGCACCCATGTTCAAGGAAAGCAGGCACAAAAACACTCCAGAAAAACTTAACAGTATTTATTACAAAACAGAAATAAACAACTTAAATCAGCCTTGGCGGGTTTAAGTAAAATACATACAGCAAAACAGCTTAAAGCAAGAGGACTAAATACCAGGTCCTCACGAGCCACAGGCACCCTACAGGTAAACATCTAAACCCTAACCGAAATGCAGAGGAGATTAAATATTTCATAAATCAATGAGGATCCAAATATATGCCGGCCAAAACTATCCTAAATAACAAAAGGCTGAAGGAAGTGGAAGATATCAAAACAAGGAAAACCTTAAATTTACCTACCTAGCCATACAACTAAAGATATGGAAATATTATCCAGCAATAAGCAATAAACAATAATGGCAACAATAAGCTTATAATATAAACAAGTAAAAAACTATGACAACGTATATGTACGTATATATATAATATTTGTACTGCACGTACACTGACAGTTCTAATCCTTACGTCGGGGATGAACAATGGAAGACGGGTCGAACTAGGAGTCCATAGCAAGCACCCAAACTGCTACTAAAGGGATGGACATGATCGCCAGACAAAAGGGGTATAAGGCTCCTCGAAGGAAATAACAGCTATACTGCCTTACCTGGCGATTGCCTCCTACGTATCTCCTTACGAGCCAGCGCTCACACACATCCCCGAAGAAAAGCAGAAGGACGAAGGCAGAAGTGGCAGGTGAATCCGTAATTAGTACCGGGATCCAGCGACGGTACCAATTTCCCGTGGGCTCCTCCGACAGGAATAAGGGGTAATACGAGAAGTCGCAAATAGCATACGCTTCTGCGAAACCCCGTAAAGCGGACACTATGGTCGCAAGTGAACGAAGAGCCGTGATCTACAGCACCAGAGTCGCAGGTGACTAAGGCACCTACGAACGGTCGGTGAGGAAAAGATTCCAACAGCGCCGTTTCCAAAATAAACTGCCAAAAGGTCGTCCTCCAATAATCCACAAAAGCTGCTCAAGGGGATGGTCTGACAAGGAGCGTTCCGAAGCCCGAACTTTCGCGTGCAGACCATCAACGTTCACAGTACAGCTACGAACCATCCACCGTAACTCAAAAACAAATCACAAAACAATCGCTAGAACGATAGTTCACAGAAATAAACAAGGGAGGAGGAGGCGCTCAATAAAACAAAAACTCTTACATTAATTAACAAGCATTTGGCTGCTTAACCAAAAGAAACTTAAAAGGAAACAAGGCTGATTTAAAACTTGATAAATAAAAACAAAAAACTACGTTAATTTAATATTCCTTCCTCCCCCAAAACAAAAAAAATATTATTCACATAGAAT
>NC_061092.1:55118033-55148796 GCF_015104395.2 Macrobrachium nipponense
TAGAAATAAAGAAAAAAAACGAAATGGGAAGAGACATTAAATCCTTTGTCAAATAAAATTTTCTTGCACATGAAAAGGTAGAGATTTCCAAGTAAAGTAGTATTGAAAAGTTATCACTAACGAAAGCGAAAAGATAAAGGTTTTATTTTCCTTATTTTTCTCAGTGACGTAACATTATTTATAGTTCTGTATTTTATTAAGAAGGAAGGATTATTATTATTATTATTATTATTATTATTATTATTATTATTATTATTATTATTATTATTAATTATTATTATTATTATTATTATTATTGACAGTAGTTGTTTGTTTTACCTGGTTTTTAAATGCATTGTTACTGATTCATAACTTCAGTAACATCAATACAACCTAGAAAGTGACTACATATTACAATGAAATCCTTAAAATGTTCCATAACCCGCTTTAACTCCTCAAAACGGACAAAAAATTAACACGACATAAGTCATATGCTTCCATATCAGTAACAAGAGACTCTTCTAATCCATGTCCATCTCGGTGACAAAGGGACCGAGAGCAGGCTTCATCTAATTTGATACGTTAACTTTGCAAACTCAAGAATATATTATTTTCTTTATAGAAGACAAAGCAGGTCACTGCAAACTTTGTTACACGAAATGATCACAGTATTCACATTATCATGATATATTGAATATATGAAGTGTAAACAATTAAGAATAGTCAGCTGATAACTGAATTCAGGTTACCGCAGAACGGTATTCTATAATTCACATGCTCGAAATTCCCTCATCATTCCCGTTTCTAACATGTTCTGTACACTATAACATCATTTCCGGTAGCTGACATTATTTCGGAATCATCTTTTTTCATGAACATCTTTCTAGAACAGTTCCAACTTAGTCCATGGGCGCCCTGAACTGCAAAAAAAAAACAATTATGCATACACACATACACACACACACACACACTATATATGTATATATATATATATAGATATATATATATAGATATATTAATTATTTATATATATATATATATATATATTATATAATATATATACATATATATATATATATATATTATTATTATCTATATATATATATATATATATTCAAAAATACACTATTTATTTCCCAAAGCAGAAGAACATAAAATAGAACAAAATGATTAATAAGTCATAGTGATAAAAAAAACCCAAGTCTGCCCCACAAAGAAAACTATAAGTTATCATTCCACTCTCCTGATTTAGTCTAAGTAATCACTCCTAGACTCAAAATGTCAACTGCTACATTGGAAAAGTCAAGTTTAGAGAATCCCGTTTCTAGTACCATGATTTGGAGCCCATGTGTAACAAAGATATATTCATTATATTTCCTATAACACAATATTAAATAAAGGGATACACTTCACACTTCTCTCTTTCCAAAGGCAACTGTTTCTAAGTCATTTAAATATATGCCATACCTTGAGATGGGTTTTCTTCTGACACTTGGTGTCCCCTCGACTGTCATTCCTCTTATCACAAAGGTATGTGTCTTTCCCTCAAGTGCCTTGAACGGTCGGACCTATGATGCATGTACAAACGAATGTACATACCCACCATGCCTCAAACCCCCCGTGGCAACAGTCGAGCAGTTACCAAAAATGCACACGCATGGAATTCCTTTATCCAAGGAAGCTATCTCTTCGGCACTCTCTGGGTGCGCCTTGTCTCCAAGCGAGGAAAGCTGACACAGGTAATTCACTAACACTACCCTATTATATATATAATACCCTATACTATATATATATATATACATATATATTATATATATATATATATATATATATATATATATATATATAGATATATATATATGAAGTTAAAAGGCACATAAAACACTATTTTAACGATGCAACCATATATTTTGAGCACTTCCCTCTGTGCTCCTGATCACTGGTAAAATATGGACATGGGATATCATACAAAAGTATAATATTACAAAAACATAGTATGTGTGGCAGTAGGTCTGTTGGTGATCCAGGAAGGGTGGAAATTAAACTATTCCCTGGTGATTTTTGGCCTCATTAACTCCCGTCTGGCAACTCGTCTGTCGAATGTTCATCCGATTTCCTGTGTCTTCCTGACAGTTTCATATTGTTGGTTTGATTGATGATAGCAGATTCCAGCATTTTCCTTTTGTCCGGACAGCAACTTTTGAAAATCAGCTCCTCCCCACTCCAGTTAATAGTATGGCCTTTTCCCCTAATAAGCAGGAAAATCCCAGAGTTCTCTGATGCATATCGCACTGATTTTTTGTGTTCTGCTAATCATTGCGAGATGGATCTACCAGTTTCCCCAACGTAAATCTCATTACAATTGCTATATGGTATCTTGTAAACTCTAGCTTCTTCTCCTCTTGTATTTGGGGTTACGTTAATGAGCGAACTCCCGATGGATTTAGGATATTGAAAAATAAAAGGATTATTAAACCTAAGGTGTTTTGTGGCTTTTTGGGTGTTTTCATCTTACGGAATTTTTATTTTATTGCTGAAGTCTATTTTGAGTGTGACCTCTATAGTATATTATTCGCTTTATTTATAGTCTTCTCGATAATGTATGGTGGGTAAAGCAGTTACATTAGGTATTGGCGGATCATGTTGAATTCTTTATCTACGTACCCATTTGAACATATTCTAAGACCCCTGAGGAATAGGTTGCACCCGACCATGATATTTACGGATACATCGTGGTAACTTAGGAAATGAATATATGAAACAGCGAAAGTGGGTTTCCTGTATACTGTGAACGCATATCTATTCTGTTCTCTTATGATTAGTACGTCTAGGAACAGCAATTTCCTGGCCTTTTCCCATTCTGTTTAAAATTTTATAGTCGGAACTAGCGAATTTAGTTGATTGAACAATTGTTTGAAATCTCCCAAGCTATCATCCAAGTAATTAAAAATATCGTCTACGTATCTAAGCCAGACCATATTGCGGGGTTTGATAGAGGACAAAATTTCTGTCTCGAAATATTCCATGTATAAGTTTGCTAGGAGTGGGTATAGGGGACTGCCCATGCTACAACCAAATTTTTGTTTATAAAAATTACCATTGAAAGAGAACACGTTGTCAGTTACACAGAGGTTGATTAGCTTTATTGTTTTTTCAATACTAAGAGGAAAATGTTCTTCACATTGTTGTAACTTCTCCTTTTTTCAGCGACAGAGAGTTTTAACACAATTGGAATTAGCTCCGTTTGATGGGAAGTGAAGTCAGAACGAAGAGGTTGCCAGTAAGTCGTATTATTATTATTATCCCTAAGAAATTCACAACATCGTAATAATTCTACAATTATATAAGTAACTGTATTAATATTCAAAAGATATATAAAGAATTTTGTGTTTGCATTTTAAAGTAAACAATAGAGGAAAATCTCAAAAATTGTGATAGAAACATATAGTGATTTTTCCTGAGAAAAGAGAGTGACGAGAAAAGGGAGTTTCCGTAATCCACCCATAGACAATCCATGGCCCATCCATCAATTGGGAAGGGTAGACCTTACAGGTAGGGAATCCCTTGAATAAGGTTTACTTAATGTTTATTGATTTATTGGTGAGGATGCCTAGCGTTACTGACCCTAGGTGGCATCAGAGAGCCTTTGCTCCCTAATACCTACGGTTTTGGGCGCTTTCAAAATAGTATTGCATAATATAAGTAACCATTATAATTAAAATTATGATCATTAAAACTATTCTTAAGAAACTCGTCTCTTACACGAGAACTGATTTGGGTAATAGTTTTTGACAACTCGGATCAGAGATAATTATGCTAATTTATGCTAATTTTTTAACAGTTATATTTTCCCTACTTATATTAGAAAGATTTGGTATTTATGCTTCAAATAAAACTGAACATTCCTTCAATACACCACTAATTGATTTTTAAATGAATATCCAAAGACCAGATCAACACACTGTCTTGCGGAAAATGGGATGAATGAGAAAGAAACCTCTGCCGGAGTTCAGGAGTCATTCCTAGTCTCTCTGGAGACATGATGACGTCATCGAGGCTTCAAGAATACTTAAAAGTATATGATTATCGATATGGATTTATTTGCTTTTTAAGAATCCTCTAAAATGCTTTTACATTTATTACAATATCTGGTCTGAAAGAAAGGTTGCATATTAAATAAAAAAACACATGAACAGTTACATAGTTACTGAAATTGTCATAAATATTACATAAAATGATACAGTCTTTTAAAATACAAAGCAGATATTCCTTAGTCATCCAAAGGAAGGTGCTCACTCAGACGCCTGGATTGTCCGAAGTAAAGAACTTTAGGCCTTCCATTTGTTATGGAGCCAATTTCTGACTCTGTAATATTTGGTGTCCCTAGTGTCTTTTTCGTCTCATGAGCACTGGGAGAGAAGCCGCGTGTGGTGGGTCAAAACGTGGCCACGGTCAAAACCCCGTCTTAGGAATCGCAGAATGATGACTACTGGTTTGGGGTTCTGAGATAGGATAAGTTTCTGATGTCCCCTGACAATCCAGGAGTCCAAACTCCTTATCTTTCATCTTCTCTTCAGCTTAATCCTTAGTCTGTGTAGCAATTTTTAATCAGCCTTCTCAACGATGATTTTCTCCGCGACAGAAAGAGGGTTTTGTCACAATTGGAATTAGCTCCATTTGATAGGAAGTGAAGTCAGAAAGAAGAGGTTGCCTGTAAGTCTTATTATTTTTGTTATTCATACGAAATTCACAACATCGTAATAATTCCATAATTATATAAGTAACGGCATTGATATATTCAAAAGATAGATAAAGACTTTTGGGTTTGTATTTTAATATAAACATTTTAGGAATATCTCACAACTTGTGTTTGAGAAATAAAGTGACTTTTGCTGAGATAAGAGAAAGACGAGAAAAGGGAGTTTCCGTGACCCACCCAAAGACAACCCATCACTGGGAAATGTAGACCTTACATGGTGGGTGTCCCTTGAATAAGGTTTACTTTATGTTTACTGATTGATTGGTTAGGTTACCTAACGTCACAAACCCTAGGCGGCATCAGAGAGCCTTAGCTCTCTCATACCTATATTTTTGGGCACTTTCAAAATAATATTGTATAATATAATTAACCATCACAATGAAAATTATGATCATTAAAAATATCCCTAAGAATCTCGTCTATTACGCGAGTACTGATTTGGGTAATAGTTTTTAACAACTCGGATCAGAGGTAATTATGGTAATTTATGAGAATCTGTTTAACAATTATATTTTCCTTACGTTTATTAGAAAGTTGTGTTATTTATGCTTCAAATAAAACTGAACATTCCTTTAATACAACTCTAATTGATTTTCAATGAATATCCAATGACCACTTCAACCCACTGTCTTCAGGAAAATATGATGAAGGAGAAAGAAATTTCTCGCGGAGTTCTGGAGTCATTGCAAGTCTCTCTGGTGACAAGATGACGTCATCGAGGCTTCAAGAATCCTTGAAAGTATATGATAATCAATATGGATATATAAGGTTCTTAAAAATCCTGTTAAACACTTTTACATTTATTATCATATCTGTTCTGAAAGAAAGGTTGCATATTAAACAAAAAAAACACCTGAATAGTTTCAGAGTTACTGAAATTGTCATAAATATTACATTCATTGATACAGTCTTTCAAAACACGAAACAGATATTCTTTAGTTATCCCAAGGAAGATGCTCACACAGACTCCTGGATTGTCCGAAGTAAAGAACCTTGGGCCTTCCGTTTGTTATGGAGCCGATTTCTCAATCTTTAACATTTGGTGTCCCTAGTCTTTTCCGGCTCATAAGTACTAAGAGATAGACAACTTGTGGTGGGTCAAACCCCCTCCTAGGAATTGCCCTATGAGGACTACCCCTCGGTTTGGGGTTCAGAGACAGGACAAGTTTCTGTCATACCCGGATAATCCAGGAGACCAAACTCCTTATCTTTCATCTTCTTTTCAGCTTAATCCTTAATCTTTGTAGCAATTTTTAATCAGCCTTATCAAGCAGTGATTTTCTACACGACAGAGAGAGAGAGAGTTTTGACACAATTGGAATTACCACTGTTTGATGCGAAATAAAGTCAGAACGAAGAGGTTGCCCGTAAGTCGTATTATTATCATAATTATTCCTAAGAAATTCACAACATTGTAATAATTTCACAATTTTATAAGTAACTGTATTGATCTTCAAAAGATAAATAATGACTTTTGGGTTTGTATTTTAATGTAAACATTAAAGGATCTCAAAAATTGTACTAGAGACAAAGTGATTTTTCCCGAGAAAAGAGAAAGACAAGAAAAAGGGAGTTTCCGTGACCCACCCAAAAACAACCCATGGCCCATCCGTCATTGGGAAGGGTAGACCTTACAGGGTGGGAATCCCTTGAATAAGGTTTACTTTGTGCTTATTGATTGATTGGTGAGTTTGCCTAGCGTTGCTGAACCTTAGGCGGTATCAGAGAACCTTTGCTCCTCGATGCCTACGGGTTTGGGCGCTTTCAAAGTAATATTGTATAATGTAATTAAGCATCATAATAAAAATTATGATCCTTAAAAATATTCTTAAGAAACTCGTCTCTTACACGAATACTGAACTGGGTAATAGTTTTTAGCAACTCGGATCGGAGATAATTATGCTAATTTATGAGAAACTTTTTTAACAATTATATTTTCCCTACTTTAATTAGAAAGATTTGTTATTTATGATTCAAATAAAACTGAACATTCCTTCAATACACCACTCATTGATTTTTAAATGAATATCCAAAGACCAGATCAACACACTGTCCTAGGGAAAATGGGATGAATGAGAAAGAAACCTCTGCCGGAGTTCAGGAGTCATTCCTAGTCTCTCTGGAGACATGATGACGTCATCGAGGCTTCAAGAATACTTAAAAGTATATCATTATCGATATGGATATATTTGCTTTTTAAGAATCCTCTAAAATGATTTTGCATTTATTACAATATCTGGTCTGAAAGAAAGGTTGTATATTAAACAATAAACACATGAACAGTTACAGAGTTACTGAAATTGTCATAAATATTACATAAATTGATACAATCCTTCAAAGCACGAAGCACATAAATTTATGATCTACTTCTTTTTCAACAGTGAACTTAATTAATGGAAGGAACATAACTGTTCAAGAGAGATTTTTTTTTTAAACATTCTTCATCAGAGTTATATGTAATGAAAATATAGTCCACATATCCTACCGATACAAGCGGTCTAAAGATCATCAGGTAATTTTTCCACTATAATCTCTCAAAAATATCTTCATACACGAATTACCTAACATTGGAGTGGGGGGCGAGCTTTAAATTCAAATATAGTAACTTCATCTGACATTTTAACTTGATAACAAAAATTATCAATAGTTAGTGGAGGTTTGATAACACATTCTTCAGCAGTAATGCCAAATTATCCAGGACAAATTGCAGAGGAACATTCGTAAAAAGAAAGTCAATATCCAAGCTATACACGGTACCTAACCAAGAACATCGCCGAGCTTTATCAATAAAATCAAGGCTATGTACTCAATGTGAGCCCAATAATTTATCAACCAAGCCTTAAATCTTAGCCAGTCAAACAGAAAGATCATCATATTAGGGAGAATTACAACTGGCGATCATCGCCTGAAAGGAATGCCTTCCTTGTGAATGTTGGTCAAGCCATAAAGGTAACCCAATCCAGGAAATCTCCTAGTTATTTGCTAATAATAACTTCTATAACATTCTTACCCATAACGCCACTAATAATCGTGTTGATCTCTTTATTGAAATGAGACTGAGATTCAGAAATAGAAGGAACTTTCTTAATTTTAATACAGGTATTTTCATCATTTAACAGTCAATACTTCCACTTTCATCGGCCCTAGATATCAGTTCTAATTCTAAGTTTTGAGGGATTCCGAAAAACGTTTAGGCAAAAATTCATCTTTGTGTTTGAAACTACGGTATAAAATGCCTGTAACAAATCCAACATTAAATTCTGTAATTTAACCATGGTAAATTAAAGCTCTAGAAACTCCCTAAATTCTACACTGCCGTCTGCTGAGAGGATGCTTCCATGGATTAGTTATCGCTTGAAAAACCCGTGTACTACTTATCCAGAATTTCGAAGAAAGATTCAAAACAGAGAGTAACGAAATATGAAAAAGTTAGCAGGATAGACGTCAATGCCAGAAAGACGATCGCCTATATATATATATATATATATATATATATATATCTATATATATATATATATATATATATATATATATATATATATATATATATATTATACTATATATATATACTATATATATAGATATATATAATCATATATATATATATTATCATTATTATTTATTATTATTATTAGGAACACCAATATCATCCATATTTCCTCCTCCCGCGTAGTGGTCATTTAGATAAGCGAAGCTGATTTTTTTTTCTTTAATCTCCTCTCAGTATAATAAAGTGTATCTTTCGTCTTGTTTTCAAGGCTACAATCTCTAAATTATTGTAAGAGTAACGCTCTTTTGGCTACGTTTTATATATATATATATATATATATATATATATATATATATATATATATATATATATTATATATATATATATATATATAAATATGTTTATATATATATATAATATAATATATATATATATATATATATATATATATATATATATATATATATATATATATATATATATATATATGTATAATATATACATATATATATATATATATATATATATATATATATATATATATATATATATATATATATATATATATATATATATATATATATATATATATATATTATATATATATATTTCAGCATCTCGACTGGCTCCCTTTTGAAAGATCCCTCATAAAGACCAAGCCCAATTTCAGTTGATCTTTGATAAAATTCCATATCTTGGACTCATTTCCGAATTCCACCAATAACTATTAAAGCCATACTAGAGGCAATTGTGTATATTTAGTTTTTAAGTATGCGCTGGTATTGCAACCTACATTCAAGAGAAAAAAAATGTAAACGAAATCTGAGGGAAAAAAGAAGTAAAAGAAATAAAAACTTTCCAGTTTTGCAGTAAAACGAACCGACCCCCAGCAAAATGAAACAAACGAAAAAGATATTAATTTCTCCCCATGGAGGTGTTTGATGTCCTATCATTCTAATTCGTTTCAAAAATAACTCGGACAAAGCGCGTGTGATACAATATTTAACTGAAGTGAAAATTTAAATAGAACACAGTTACATGTGCTTCATTGAAACTAATTGTGACCTCACGTACACTTTATAGGGACATGTTTCGAGTAGTACTATCACTCGTTATCAACCTACAAAATTAAAATTATAGTTCTTGCAATCAAATTCACAGTAATAAATTGACATATATAAAAATTATAAGAGTGCATTAAAAGATAGCTAATACTTAAAAAAAAATTAGAATAAAAAATTGCTAAATGAACAATTAAGTAGATGAAATAAAATAAAGCAGAATGCAAATTTAAGTCACAAAAACGGATGGTACAAAAGAACAGTAAGTATATTAAGTCGATATACAAACCAGCAGGATGCAGACTATTGTACAGGAGGTAAGTTGATGGATCATTCTTAATTTTTAAGAGTCGTGACCAGATTCCTCGTTTTTTAGAGTACCTTAATAGTAAGCATATTAATATAGAATTTACATCTGATGTCGAAGATAATCATACATTTGCTTTTCTAGATATTCAAGTAAAAAATCTTGATATTAAATTTCACACTTCAGTCTTTAGGAAGCCTACTTTCACAGGTCTTATGTCTAAATTTCAATCAGCTACACCTTTGAAATATAAGATGAATTTAATTTTTACGCTCGTTGCCAGAGCATATAAAATTTGTTCTAGCTATTTGAATTTGCACGAAGAATTGGAATTTTTAAGGTCACTCTTAAAAAACAATGGCTATCCGTTGAATTACGTAAATACATATATTGGTAAACAACTTTCAAAATTATATGTAAACAAACAACCTGAAACTACTGCTAGCGTAAAGAAACCTGTTATTTATCTACATTTAACCATTACTGGAACTCATAGTTACGATCTAAAAAAGCAATTAATTTCTATTTTGTCCATTGGTTACCCTCAGCTAGATATCAAAATATATTTTACTTTACAAAATAAATTAGGTAATTTCTTTAAAATTAAAGACCTTGTACCAACAAGCCTTCGTCCCAATCTGATGTATAAATGGCAGTGCAGTGGTTGTGATGCCACTTACGTTGGAAAAACTACCAGATCAGCTTGGATGAGATGGTTTGAACACCTTGGTAGGTCATTTCGTACAGGCAATTATCTTACAAGACCTATTTATAGTGCAATTAGGGAACACAGCGAGAAGTCTGGTCACCCTTTACATATCGATGATTTTTCTATTCTAACCTCTGCCCAGTTTGCTACAGACCTCGACATTTTAGAAGTTTTATATTCTGTTAAGTTAAAGCCTTACTTGGCTAGAAATGTAGCTGTTACCTCACTAATGTGGTTTTAGTCTGCATCCTGCTGGTTTGTATATCGACCTAGTATATTTACTGTTCTTTTGTTCCATCCGTTTTTTGTGACTTAACTTTGCATTCTGCTTTATTTTATTTTATCTACTCAATTGTTCATTTAGCAGTTTTTAATTAAATTTTTTTTAAGTATTAGCTATCTTTTAACGCACTCTTATCATTTTTATACATGTCAATTTATTATTGTGAATTTGATTGCAAGAACTATAATGTCATTTATTTTAATTTTGTAGGTTGATAACGAGTGATACTACTACTCGAAACATATTCTAATAAAGTTGTACAAAATGCTGTTCCGGGTTTTGGCCTTGGTGTCCTTACTGATATGTAGATGGCGCTTCCCTGCTGGTGTTTCAATTGCTATATATATATATATATATATATATATATATATATATATATATATATATATATATATATATATATATATATATATATATATATATATATATATATATATATATATATATATGTATTGTTGAATCCCCTTTGCTTTCACCATGTAAATTAGTATTTATTAGAGCACAAACATGGTTCTCCTTTTCTCTCTTTTTTCTTTCGCCTGTTCTGTCCTCTTTCGTTCGTTGCAGGTAATAAAAGGAGGCGACACGCGTAATTCGCTCTCACTTTCTCACAGTCCAGTATCGGGTACAGGTCACTGTTTTAAAGCTAGGGACTATACTTCGGTGGACTTTCTTCCACCCTTATCAAACAGTGAATGACAAAAGGAGTTTCATTAGAGAAATATATAGTCGGAGATATGCCCATAGGTGATGCCTGAGGATGTCACTGAACCATTGTGGGTTCTTTTAAATGTCATAATCCGCTTCATCGTTGCCATAAGAAAGATATTATTTATTCATTCAGAGTCCCATTCACCATTGGAAAGGTTGATCCACCATTTAACATTTGTATCCATAGCCGCTCTTGCATAAAATTCGGGATGAGTTCCAAGCTATAGTGTGGTTCGTGTTTTTTACATAATGGAAAATTGCTAAACTATGTTGTCCATTTCTAACTAATCGGTTATGTTGCTTTAATCTTTCTGAGAGAGATTTACCAGTGAAACCGAAATATGACTTATCACAGTCCCTACAAGGGATTTAGTAAACTCCAATATTTTTGAAAACTGGTTTCTGCTGAACGTTAATTAATGATTTCCCTAGTGTATTCGGGTAAGTGAAGAGAAAAGGGTTCGATGGGGCCAATGGTATGTGTGATCTCTCCTAAATTATCCACGTGAGGGTTTATGATTATGTTTGTGCATTTTTCCTTTCCTTTGTTTTCTGTAAGTTTGTAAAAAATGCACTTTGCTTTAAGTATGGCTTTTTCTATTGTGTGCATGGGTTCAGTTGATTTCTTATTGTTTAAAGGATTTTCTTAAGAAAATCTGGGGAGCAAATTCTTAGGGCTCTATGAAATATGTTACTTGCTATGCCAAGTTTGACTAAAATGTCATAATAGCTGTAAAAATGTATATATCAAAGGAAGAATATCGCTTTGCTGAAGTCAGGGAACTTTTAGTTGTTATTAGTTATGGTGATTAAGACATCTAAAAAGGGGATTTGGTTATTGTTTTCCCATTCTACTTTAAATTTTATGCTTGGGAGTAAGGAATTTAATTTTGTAGAAAGATATCAAAATCACCCCATTCACTTTTCCAATGTGTTAAGATGTCGTCTACATAACGAAGCCAAATCATATCTGCAGGTTTGATGGGGTTTATAATTACTGTTTTAAAATACTCTATATATAAGTTAGCTAATACAAGACTAAGCAGGCTCCCCATACTGCAACCGAATTTTTTACGGTAAAAGTTATCACCGAATGAAAAGACGTTATTAGTGACGCATAGCTCTACAAGTTGCATTACTTTATGTTTTCCTATGGAGAATTGGTCTGTGAATGGCTCTAGTTTGTTTTTGGGGAACTTAATACATCTTTTATGAGTATTTTTGTGAAAAGGGAAAGTACGTCCAAGCTAAGAAATTTAAAGTTATGTACAAGGAAAGTGACCGATCTAAACTTGTTGCAAAAGTCTTCTCTAAAAAGGGAATATTAACTCTGCTAACCATTTAGAGATTATGTAGTTAAAGGCTCCTCCCGAGATTATGGGACGGAAGGGGATGCCATAGAAATAAGGTAATTTGGGATTGATTGCTTTAAATTTTCCCATAATTTCTATAGTTTTCTTTCTTTTACCGATGTTTCTGATTTTTCTGAAAAAATCTATTGGGGCATTGTAGCTCGTGTTTCTTGAGCCATTTGCTGACCACTTCCCCATAGAATTGAATAAGATAATGCAACTTGTAGAGCTCTGCGTCACTAAAAACATCTTTTTCTTTGGTGATAACTTTTACAGTAAAAAATTCGGTTGCAGTATGGGGAGCCCGCTTAGTCCGTTGTTAGCTAACTTATATATAGGGTATTTTGATTCAGCCGTTATAAACCCCATCAAACCTGCAGATATGATTTGGCTTCGTTATGTAGACGACATCTTAACATATTGGAAAAGTGAGTGGGGCAATTTTGATGTCATTCTGCAAAAATTAAATTCCTTAGTCCAAGCATAAAATTTAAAGTAGAATGAAAAACAATAACCAAATCCCCCTTTTATATATCTTAATCATCATAACTAATAACAACTACAAATTTCCTGACTTCAGAAAAGCGACATTCTCACTTTCATATGTATATATTTTTACAGCTATCATGACATTTCACTTAAACTCGGCATAGCAAGTAACCTATTTTTTATAGCCCTGAGAATTTGCTCCCCAGATTTTCTTAACAAAGAACTTGAAACAACCAGAAATCAACTTACCTGATTAAAATACCCCCAGAACATAATAGAAAAAGCCAAACATAAAACAAAGAGCATATTTCACAAACCTACAGAAAACAAATAAAAAGAAAAATACACAAACAAAATCATAATCCCTCACGTAGATCATTTACGAGAGATCACAAAAACCTTAGGCCATCCCGACCCTTTCATCTTCACGTATCCAAATACACTGTGGAAATCATCAATTATCACCCGGCAGAAACCATTTTGTAAAAGCGTAAGAGTTTATGAAATACCCTGTAGGGACTGTGATAAGTCGTACTAAGGCAAATCTCTCTCGGGAAGATTAATGCAACATAAACGCTCAGATAGATTTGGACAAAATAGTTCGGCAATTTTCCATTATATAAATAACATGAACCATACCATACAAGAGCAGCCAAATGGTGGCATCTTCACTAATAAAACAAGAAGATAATAGGATTAACTTTTCCAATAGATCTTGGGACTCGGACCACACTGAAAAGATCTTCCTTAAGCAACAATGAAGAGGAGAAAGAAAATTAGCAGAACTTACGGCAGCTCGGCGACAACAAAGGCATCACCTAAGAGCATATTTCCCACTACATATTTCGCCAGTGTAACTTCTTCTGTTATTCACTACTATTGTTATTGTTGTTGGTGTTGTTGTTGAGCATACGTGCGTAAAGAGTAAGGCCACCAAATATGCGAAAAAAATATATATTATGCATTAGAGTTCCATGAAATCCAAGTCAAACTGATAGAATATGAGGATTATTAGGTAAAAAAGCTTGATGCCTCTCATTGGTTCATTAGAGGACAAGTCAATAACGAGTTTGAAAATTGTATGCACAACAAAAGAACTCCCAAAGGAACTGAAAAAAAGAAACGTCGACAGAGTATAACGGAAAATCAAACGGAATATCTGACAGAGAATATAAACAATTTCGAATGACTGATACAATTGTCACAACCAGTACTCATTCCCCTTTGCATGAGAGGTACATTAAGGTTTGAGACTCTCGTGAGCAGAAGTGTCGTTCACTTTGCTGTAAGGCTCTGCATATACATGGAGTAGGTGAGTTCAGTATGAGGCACGTGTTTGCATATGTGTTCACTGTGCGGCATAGATCGACATGAGGAGATGGCGACTTCTTGGTGCGGAAAGAATCTGTATATGCACCTGTGCTTGCGCATGAGTGGGTGTTTGTGTCTGGCTTGAATGCTCCTACAGAACATTGTCTGCATGTAACCTATAGAACAAATTTCCTGCGTTTTACCCTCTAAACATCTGTCATCAAACGCAAATAAAGAACAAGACCTTATGAAATACCTCCACGGATCATTGTCACTGGTTATTCTTCCATCCTCTGTATTGGAGAAATCAAGGATATATGGTCAGGTGAAGTGACAGTGCTTCTTCTCTTTCTTTCTTGATGCAGATTTATTTCATTGTGTTCATCTTCAGTTGTGAATACCCTGAACAAATCGGGACAATATGCCGATATGTTCACAAAACTGACTCATCGGGACAAAAGAAACCAGTCTCATGAAGCTTACAATGTGTTGTCTAATAGCAAGAAAGAAAGTTTCAATTTCCTATCTGCATTTTTAATAACACATCGGTTTCATCATCAATGTATTTAGGGCTACATATGTTTAATGTTCTTAAATATGTTGACGTGGAAACTGATTTCTTAACTGAAAAAAAAAACGAGATATTAGTGGGTTTCTCTAAACACCGTATTTAAACCAGTCACTAGTTCTCTGTCTTAAGCAATCTAAAAAAGGAAAGCTATTATACTTTTCATTTGGATAGAGAATTTTATTGATGGTACCAACTCATTTAATTGGTTATAAATTTATTTAAAATTTCCTTTCCAGACCAAACACTCACACACTTATAAACACAGAAATGCATGAATAAACACACACACACACACACACACACACACACACACTACAAACACACACACACACACACACACACACACACACACACACATATATATATATATATTATATATATATATATATATATATATATATATATATATATATAAATGAACACATGCTAGCATGCACATAAATAATTTCCTGACTCACATCGGGATCGAACCCGGGTCTTTCCAGTGGAAATCAAGGTTAATAGCAATTTGGAAGGAAGGGTCATAAACAAGTTTGGAACATAACGACTATGTACCGTTGAAATAAAAAAAAATAGAAATAAAAATAATAGCAATACAAATACGAATAATAAAATAATAAAAATGAAAGTAAAATAAGAAAAATAGAAATAAAATAATTTTGTGAAACACAAACTCATTCTTTCATTTCCATCTAATCTCAAGGTGGAGAGGTAATGAAATGTTAGCAATTCGAGCCCTGATGGGTCGGGGAGTACGGCAAAATTCCCTTGTATGTTGGGTGTTGGGCGCCTGCCCGAGAAAATCCTAAGGTATAGAGTACTTAAGTTGCAACATCTTTCTTTTGATAAATTTGTTTTCTGGTGAATTAAGATACCTGGCCTTCGGTAAGCACTTCCCCATTGTGTGATGCTCACCATAGTGGCTTGTGTTCTGCAATAAGCCCTTCTGCAATCTGTTAACCAGAGGTGCCTGGGAATGGAAATGATGCTTGGGATATACCACCGGCCAATTGAGTCTACGATTTAAGTAGAGCTGCGAACACGTGTAATAATTTGGTTGTGGTGAAGGCTAATCATAATTCCAGAAGAGAAGCTTATGCAATAAAGTATTGTACAGTGAATATATATATATATATATATTATATATATATATAGATATATATAATTATATATATATATATACTAAATTATATTATATATTATATATATATATATATTATATCATATATATATTATATATATATATATAATATATATATATATAATAGATATATAAATGAATACACCAGAAAGAAGGCGCCATCTACATATCAGTATGGACGCAAAAGGGTAAATCCGGAGCAGCTTTTTACACACTATTATTGGGATATGTTTCGAGCAGTACGATCGCTCGTTGGTAACCTACAAAATAAAATGAATTACAATACAATTCTTCTAATAAAATTCACAGTAATACAGCAAAAGGGCATATAAAAACTATAATTATACGTTCAAGAAGGTTAATAACAAAGAAAAAAACTTTAAAAGTTGGCTCATCAAAACAAAAGAATAAGTAAAGTAAAATAAATACAGAAATTGAGTCACAAAACCGGATGGTTACAAAAGATTGTTCGTAAATAACTTTCAAAAATTATATGTAAACAAACAACCCGATTCTACCGCTAAGGTAAAGAAACCTGTTATTTATTTACATTTAACCTTTACTGGAACTCATAGTTAATATTTAAGAAATCAATTAATTTCTAATATGTATTTCACTTTGCCAAATAAATTTGTTAATTTCTTTAAAATCAAAAACTCTGTGCCAACAAGCCCTCGGTCCAGTCTAACCTATAAATAGCAGTGTATTGGTTGTGATGCCACTTACTTTAGAAAAACTACTAGATCAGGTTGGATGAGATCGTTCGAACACATCGGTAAGTCATTCCGTACAGGCAATTATCTTACAAGGCCTAGTTACAGTGCAATTAGAGCGAGGAGACTGGTCAACCTTTACATACTGATGATTTTTCTGTTTTAATCTCTGCTCAGTTTGCAACAGACCTCGACCTTTTAGAAGTTCTATGTTATGTAAAGATAAAACCTTCTTTGACTAGAAATGTGGCTGTAACCTCACTTTTCTGTTTATAGTCTGCGTATTATTGGTTTGTATATATATTGACTAGTGTATTTATTGTTCCATGTACCATCCGTTTTTGTGACTTAAATTTTGCGTTTTGTTTGGCCGTCTTAAAGTGTAATTATAATTTTTCTATGCTGTTTTGCTGTATCACTGAATTTTATTGTAAGAATTGTAATGCCATTCATTTTCTCTTGTAATGGTACTGCTCGAAACATGTCCCAATGATGTTGTGTAAAAAGCAGCTCCGGATTTTGGCCTTGGTGTTCTTACTGTCATCATCTTTATATGTTTAAATTGTCCCTTGATCTTTTAGTCACTTTTTAGCTCTCGCCCTGGAAGGTGTTTCTTTTAGTCTCCCGTGTGTTAAAGGTATTATTTTTACTTACAATTTGGCTTTAATTTTAAGATTCCAAAACTGTTTGTGGCATATTAGTGACTTTGTTTTATGTATTTAAAGATAAATCAAAGGATGTGAAACGTCGCCAATAAACTTGTATATACGAGAGACATGCCTTTACTTCTTCACCCTGTGACGTTTGTTACGTCTGGTCCCCCTACGATTCTTATATATGTATATATATATATATATATATATATATATATATATATATATATATATATATATATATATATATATATAATATATATATATATGTGTGTGTGTGTGTGTGTGTGTGTGTGTGTATAGTATATATATATGTTTACTTATTTGTTTGTTTATTCATTATCATCTTTTCCAACTTCCAACTAGAGAGGTAAAGAGGATAATGTGTGTGGTTGTACATGTTTGCATACCCAAGGACCAGAAAAGCCCCAAATTGCATGACATCGGTCCACGTCACTCATTCTACCAACCTTAGATCGTTTAAGATGAAAGTCTAGCAAGTAAAAGGGAGAAAAAGTTGATTCTTATTAATTTTTCTTAATAATAATAATAATAATAATAATAATAATAATAATAATAATAATAATAATAATAATAGATTAGTAAATACAAAAATAAATATGTATTATATATTTTTATCGTATTTCTTGTTTACCTACGAGAAATGGTTAGGGGACGGATGTGATGAACAATGACATTCCTTAAAATGATAGAGATCAGCGTTAGCTCCCACGTAGACAAGCGGGTTCTTGAAATGTACACTCATCACTTGGAATGGCGCGTTGTTGAAGATTGTTGTCTCAGCCGCGATCAAGGGCAAAGACAGGCCACGTTTTATGTCCGTGCATGGGCGGAAGTAAGGCGTGCTCTTGAAATTAGATTTGGGTAGATTTTATGGGTGTGGCTATGATCTGTATATGACGCCATTATCTGCTCCAGTTCAAAGAACTAGTTACGTGATAGCGACGTCCTCATAAAGGGAGTGTCTTGTGAGAAAGTTCGAACGTCAGTGCGTAGATACTTTTCCCTTACATAATGGGAGAGTAAGATAACCGGAACTGAGAAGCACCATCACCTTAGAACGACAATGTATTGTTTTGTTGTGTGTGAATAGCGCTGAAATGTGTAAGCATACTTTTAACCCCAAGGGTGACTTTGTCTTTTTGTATCTAAAACATTTGTTTCGGAGATGTCCTCTTTCATATGATTTTTGTTCCTTAGACAATTAATTGATATAATTTTAGTTTATTTGCAGTTTATTTGTGTGGGATTTCTTTTTTCTTTCCTCTTCAGACGGATCTGGCAGATTCTATGGGAACTTATCTAGTAATTTCCTTGTAGTGGTGTTATGGGAGAGACTTATGACTTTTGATTACCTATTTTATGATTGATGTCTACTTATTGCAGAGAAAGGGGTGGAGGGGTTTCAGATTCGACTTGGTCAGTCAATCATTTTGTTCTTTGAGAATTCCATTTATTTAGTTAGTCCTTATGTTCTTAAATAACTATATTTTCATAATCGTTAATCTAAAATGACCACCTAGAATTTTAGTTCGTGAGTTACGAGAGAGAAATGAGAGGTCGGTTGGTTGAAAGAGAGAGAGAGAGAGAGAGAGAGAGAGAGAGAGAGGAGAGAGAGGTCACACTGTGGCTTCTGCTCAAGGCATGCTACCATATGGCAGTGGCCATTTTTCAGTTATCATTTTCGATCAGGCCAGTTTTACATCCCTCATCCTCTGTGATGTTGGATAATATATGGACATGTCCTTTTCTTTATTTATCGCAGCTGCATTGACATGACAGGCATTTTAGTCAGTGACTTTCGCTACACGGTCCATTGGTATTTCAATTTTGGAAGATTTATAGGGAAACCCGTTTTTGGAAGATGGAAGACCATTTCCCCTTCGATGTCACGAGTTTAAACTGTAAAAACGACGGACCAATGAAAGAGATTTATCTCAGCATCCAAGAGATGCAGCTCCATTTGTGAAAGCTTTATTCGATTTGGGTTCCAGTGGATTGACGGGACATCAAGAGACCAGAGAGAGAGAGAGAGAGATAGGGAGAAATTGCCTTTGAAATCACTTTCGATTGATTTGTTCGCTTGAGTTAATCTGTCTCCTGTCGCTTCTTTCGGTTGACGGACATTTCGATCCATTTTGTGAATTCTTTTACGTGTTGTATTGGCTGTTGCAAGGCTTTTCTTTCTTTGATGATCCCTTTTGTCTATTATTTAACATTGGTTTAAAATTTTCATTAAACTTTAATGACTGTGTTCTTGACTCAAAAATATTTCTTCAAATAACCATCTTTTGATGTCGTTATTGCCAGAATGACTTTCAACTTTACTTTTTCAAAACTCCAGCTCGTAATATTTAGAGACATTATTCGCGGATCTCGTCACTTTGACAAATAAAATTCATCTCGAAAACAGGGACTCATTGCAACGTAAAAAGTCAAGACGCTGAAAAGGTCCTTCATCAGACTCAGCTCTCGTATGGACACCAGTAAAATTCGTCTGCACGAATGTTGGCCTACAGAAACTGATCCTCACACTTTGCACTTGGATATTAACGCCAAATAAAATTCGGGATACGGATTTTCTTCGTAGTTTACACCAAATTTCTATCCCAACTTAATGGATGAAATTCTGTTCATGTTTCAATAAGGTTTCTAAACATAATGAAAACTCCTGATAAGCTATATGGCTATTTCTCTTCTTACATATAGGAATGTGCTGGTTATAGGTGATGTACAAACTAATAAATATTCCGTAAGCTACTTAATAGTATGCTGCACTTCTTTTTGTCATTGAGAAGATTGTTATAGATTGAATTGTAGCTTTCTAATTGCAAAATTACAGCTCAAAACACTTTTTTTTTTTCATCATACAAAAAAAATTTGGAGTACAAAAATCATAATCTAAAAGCGATTGGGAAAAAGGATTTTTTTTTTCAGACATTAATAATCTCTCTCTCTCTCTCTCTCTCTCTCTCTCTCTCTCAATTCCTGAAGTCTTTAAAATTACACGATTTAATTTTACATGACTCCTTCCCGTATTTTATGAACGTGTTGTTCTTTCGAGTTTTTCCTGAAATCGGGTTTCCGCCAATATTTGTACCGATAAAGAAGAATTCTCTCCATCTCTCTCTCATACTCTTTATTTTACTGTTGCTTTTACACACACAAACACACACACACACACACACACACACACACATATATATATATATATATATATATATATATATATATATATTATATATATATATTATATATAATATATATATATATATATATATATTATATATATGTAAAAGCAACAGAAAAATAAAGAGTATGAGAGAGATAGAGAGAGAAACAATAATGTCAGACTTTTCTCTGTATATTTCCGAGCGACCTAAAGAAACCCCATCCGGCGGAAAGGAAAAGCTCATTTTAATAAGCTGAAAGAAATGACAACATTTGGTTTGTCGTCTGAACAGATACTCGTAAGAGAGTGAAAAATAAGGAAATTCTAAGGAACATCTTATTATTCTGAGTAAAGCAATAAAAATATTCAAATATTTGCTCCGAAAATGGAAAATGGTTAAGATTAAATTTTATTACAGATGGAAGAGAAACGATTAAAGTTAAATAAAAAAAAAAAATTACTGAGGTTACTAAGGGTTTGTAATATTAAAGGTACCTTTGTCAGCTGGGAAGGTTTCTGGTTTAGGCAGTTGTATAAAATGAACGGAAAATGAAGGTGGAGGAAAGGGGAAGTAAGAGGTGGGCGATAATAAAAAGTTATTTGAGGAGAGACATGGAGGGAGAAAAATAACGGGATAGTTAAGTTAAAGTGAAGACTCTGCAAAAGTACTTAAGATAGAAATTTCTTCTGAGGGAAATTCAGCCATGTTTAAGATAAAAGGTGTCTTATAATGAAACATGAAGTCACGTTTTGTGATGGACTAGGTCTATCATTTTAATGTAAAGAGGAGCATAGATTCAGATCTGTGTGGTACCAGAAGAAAAAGGTATTATATTAGGTTTAAGGATTACTTGTGGAAGTGGCTGTGGGGAAGTAACACTGGGAATTCAGACACTGAAATGGAACAGCAAATACTGACTGGACGTGTGAGGAAAAAGCGGCAGCTGTTATGCTAATAAATACGTTAATTTTGAGCAACGTAGACTGAAAAGAAGATAAATGTTGAGGTATGGCAAATATTTCATTAATTGTGTAGAATGAAAAATAAAACAAGGGTAAGCACGTTTTGTTAGGTTACTATAACTCGGAATCTGGCTCTAAAATTGAAATCTATTCCTCAAAATATAAGGAAAGAAGGATATGACGGAAACCTATTTGCTCCATTGCATTGCTTAATTTTCAGAAACAGGAGCGTTGACAAGAGACAGTGTGTGAGAATGAAAGCACAAGGGTGTGGGCGCTGTTCTGAAGAGAGCTCTTTGTCGCTATGCCAATAATCTAAGATCATGAATATGGAGTCAGTGCAGACGATAGAATGACACTACATTATTAAACACGATCTGGTTCGGAACACAATCGAGGGTGATTTTCACTACTAAATTATTGAATAGCAGATCCCTGCATAATAATTCCCAATGCAGGCCACAACCAGGTAGAGAGAGAGAGAGAGAGAGAGAGAGAGAGAGAGAGAGAGAGAGAGAGCTAGGGTTGACAGGGTTGATATACGTATTGAAGAAAGCAAACGTTTTATGGAAACCAAAGAGGAGCAAAAGGGAAAAAGGATTGATTGTAGCCTATAGACTAGAGTTTCTTATCAAAGGTGACAAAGGGAGGAAGAAATCAAGAGAAAGAAATGAAAAAAGGAATAGATAATTTCAAAGAGAGAGAAGCCTTTCGAATATAGAAGAGACAAAGGAAATCTGAGACTAAATGAAATTTAGAAAAGTAGTGACTATTGTGACGACGAAGTGATATCCATTCGTCAGTCCAACCTTTGACGTTTCCTGATTTCTTATAGTTTCCATTTCATTGTTGACTTCCAGCCCAAGCCTATAAGGTTTTTGTTGCAAAATCAGGATTCTTTCTTTTAGTAGGCGTGAGAATTCTCAGAGGATGTCTTTCATGGAGTTGCTACAATTCCTATGATGCATATTTCACATATTTCTTAGTTGAAATGAAGATATTACGTTGACAAGGAGGCAAACTAAACCTGAGATACAAATGCTCTAAAACATATAATTTAGTATGTTGTTGAAAAAAAAAAGTTAAAAATGTCAATGAACGCAAAAAAAAAAAAAAAAAATAGTGAGCAGGCATAAACTATTAAACTGATAAGGGAGCATGACACCCCATTGATTTCTTTGTTATCTAAGTGAGTAACACAATATGAGGTTTTTCGTAAATTCCTGTTTTGAGTATCTGGAATACAAAGAGGAAAACTGGATCGAAACATTCCTAGGCCGAATTAGAAATAGGAAGTGCTTTCATGAATTTGACTTTAAATTGGTAACTGCATTATCTCACTGCTGATAATTTGCTTAAAGACGTTGAAAATGAAAGACATGTGAACGGGGCAAAGAAATGAAAGTCAAAACATCAAAGCCCACCAAATGATTAGTGTGCAACAGGAAGTGAAATTCATGAACGTTGTTGTTATTATCATGAAGATTGAATAACCAGTTATATGAAGGGAAATGTCTGATTGAAAGTTATAAACATTATCATCTTGAAAAAAGAATCTAAAAGGTTACTGTTTTTGAGAAGCATTTGTGACTGAAAAACAAATTTGAATATAGACGCCTCAGACACAAGCAAATTCTATGTCAGTAGTTATCAATGAAGTAAGTTTTTTATGACAGCAAAGATGAGGAAGGAATAAAAATAATACAAGTTTTATAATCTGGATTTTCCATCTCTGGAAAGAAGGTAAATCACTGCATGGACGTCTCGATTAATGGCTTCAACTGCTTTTACCAAAAAGGAAAATCCTTTTTCTCGTTCTCCTCAAAATTAAACATCCCATTGAATATCCTTCCATTGGAAATCAACCGCAGATATAAACTGGATGATAAGTTCCTCTTAGCGTTGCATTTGCATATTCCGTTTATTATGAAAAGAGCCTTCAAATCCTGATGTCCGCTGTGGGAATAGAGAAGGGGAGAATAATGGGAGCGCTAATGACCTTCATAATGAGAGCAGCTGTAATAACCGTCATAATCCCTCTAAAGAAAGATCGGGCTATTGCTGCATGGTTTTGTTTTCTTCGACAGCCGCAATTTCGAAAACCAGCCGTCATTTTTCAGCATTGTTACACCAAAACAGAAATACAGAAAGACATTATGGCTTTATACTTTACTTTTGATCCCATGTACTATATTTCAGAGACTGCTGTCTCTCTCTTCAGGTAGATGAATGAGAAAAGTTACAAAAAAAGGTGGTATTTATACCAAGAGATCACTCCACAGTTAAGCCAGTTTAGGTCACTCCCACTGATAATCCTTCTTTAATCCTCTTAAGCCTTAGTTGAAGGAAACCTTTATTAATGACATCTGAATCCCATGAGCCCTTTGAGATGTTCATTACCTGTCTCTGTTTAATCAAGGGCGATTCTATCATCTGATCCTTGTACCGAAAGTTGCTGCTATAAATTATATATGACAAATTCCAGTTTATTCTGTGGTTATGTTCATTTATATAGTTGAAAATAGCTGACTTCTGTTGTCCATACCTAACTAAACGTTTATGTTGTATTAATCTCTGGGGAAGTGATTTTCCAGCAAAAGTGATAAATTTTAAGACTGGTGACAGTCTTACATCGGCTTTAATAGAAAACTTTGAGAACTTCATTTGTTAATAAGAGAGTGGAGAAGCAGTTTTGAGTATCAGTGTAGAATGATACTGAAATTTATGGAAAAACTCATGCAGACAAATTCAAAGGTTCCACTTCAAATTAGTACGGTTCACAGTGGAAAATAAAGGAGGTATTGTATCAATATGAACAGAAATGTCGATTCAAATAAAGGATGGTAAACGATTTCCTTGGGATATTCATATGTTATATGAAATAAAATAAGGATACCATACATATAAAAAATTAGATGATACGCTGTCTTCAAGCTGGTCAATGAGAGTTCTCTTTGTGGCACTTTTTCTCTGTGCTTCTGTTTTGAAATGGTATTTAGTCATTTCATCAATTAGTATGGAAGGATATAGACATTGTTTTTCAGTTATAATCGTGGGAAAACAAAGTGTCAAAAGGATATCAGTAATAACGATAGTCAATCACTATAATTAGAAAGTTCTTCATTCTATATTTACATTTGTTGAAAATGTTGGCCTTAACATCTGTGGTTCTTGATGATATATACCGACTAGCATAATAAATTGTCGTTCACGTCAAAACAATATCCATAATGGAATTAATAACACATATACTGTATAAAGAACACGTCAACATTTAAAGCGAACTGTCTTCATGATTAAAGCAAGGAAATCTTGGCTTCCTTAACCTTCCACCAAACACCACCTCAGTGGACCTGATGCCGCCCTTTCTTCCCCGCTGACCGCCCTTTCACCATGACCCAGGAAACAGGGGACGTCAGCAACCCTTCCGCGAAATGTCGTCTCTGTCAGCCAATGCTTCCGTGTAATGTCACCAGAACAGTAACCTTTCGAAAACAGTTATTCCTTCATTGTTTATATTATATTTCATTTCAGAGATATGGCTGACAGAGGGATGTTCTAATGCACAGGCACATTTTCTCCTTTTGTTGACGAAATTAAGGAAGAAATAAATTGTAAACACTTTAGAAAATAACTGGGCTGAAAAAAAAATTAAGTGTAAATTGAGCTGGAGAAATAGATAATGAAGGTAATGGAAATAATACCTTTATTCTGAGGTAAGTGTGTCCAAGAAAAAAAATTAGTAAATGAAAACAAAATGCCGAATAACAAATAAAATCCAGTGACATTAAAAGGTAAAATGAAAGATATCCTGATGGATTAAGTTGATAAAGTATTGTATTTTTGTTATACGCGAATAACAAAATTCATTTATTACTTTAACACGATGATTATTTTGAACCTAGTTTAAGAAAAAGGCGTTGACATTTCATTACTCTAGTTAAAAGGGTTTCACGATTTCCTTGTTATATGGTTCAGCTATAGAGAATCAAGAGAAAAACTTCAGACGATGTGTTTTGAATTGCCAGCATAATTCTTTAACTTTTCTACTATGAGATTCAGGGCCTCTGTAACACGGTTTTTTCGCAATAACTTTTTATCTATGCATTTCATAAATATAACACTTATTCAGAATACACATTATATCTACACATAAATTTTGACTGCATTCTGCATTACGTAGGTTGAATAAATTTGCTACTTACAAGGTAAAAGTGACTCTTTTTGAAGACGGGCCAACTCACTCAGAGAAAAGGTTTCGAACGCACTCGTTACGTAACTTATGACAGCATTTCTTCCCTCTTTCTCGATGGATGATTGCTATACGTAACGAAGGCTATACCTCTGGCAACAATGACAAACAAATTTAAATACAATCAAAGCAGCACACCTTTATGAACTCTGAAACCTCTCCACTGATAATTGTCATAATGAACAAACCAACAAAATATGTTAATAAATACAAAAACACTTCGATTATTAGTCTAACTCCCAAAATAAGTTTTCTAAGATATTACCGTCTACTTCATAGGTCACAATCAGATTGACAAGATGTAGGGAATAGTTGGTAATTTTCAAAAACATAGTAGACAAGCTTGATTTGATAACTGCAATATCCAATGGCAAGCAATTTTTATTTATTGGCTATCTACCTATTTACTGAAAAAAAATAGCCGGTACCGTATTTTGGTTTTAAACCTTCACCAGTAATTATCGTCAGAGTGATAACTTCATGAGGCTCCACCCACTTTGACCTCGTTATAATTCAGGATAACACTGAAGGTTATCATGGGCATTGTTGGATTACAAAATTTAACTTCTGGCTATAAAAACTCATTTCTCGAGTAGTTGTAAGAAGTGCTAAATGATCCTCAAGGATCCCAGCAGGTGGCCTAAACGTTTAATTCATGTATATTACACATATACTGTTGCGGCACTACTGCTACAGTAGTATTACTGCGCTAACACTGATACCCCACCCACATCTATGTATCGTTCCGCCATTCATAAAGTCTACGGGTTTCAGAGCCGATGGAAGAAGGAGAATGAGTGTCTGTCTAGTGGATGGGCGGGGCAACATTTCGTCAAAAGGTGTTTACTTTGCTTACGTAATGAATGTTTTTCGTCTCTTGGCTCGTAATCATTGGCCATGGCGTCGGCTAGATAATTTTTACTCTATAAAAATTAAAACTAACTGGTTTAGGTTATTGATAATGCTGGCAAAATTTGTGTGTGGTTGTAAAATATATATATGTCAACTTTCAGCTACATCCGATGCTTTGACAAGGAGCAAGTCCAAACAAACCGTGTTACAGAGGCCCTGAATCTCATAGTAGTTTCTTGCAGTCTTTAATAGCCATTCCAGAAGCCTTAGAAGACTCACGGTATGAATAAGGCAACAACACAATTTATACCGACTGTAAAGGCACTATTCAAGCAGTAACAAGTGAGAAGCTAAAAGAGAACATCACACTCCTCATACGCATCTGGGCAATCGCCTCTTTCCACCAAAGCAGAGGCAGATTGATTACACTAAACTAAAATCGAGTTATGTTGTAATTCATGGGTATGAAGAGGCAGATGCACTCCAAAGAATGGTTTACAATGTAGTAGCATAAGCATTAAACTGTGTACGTCATTAACCCAGTTAAAAAGCCAAGCAGTAGTATACTGTCAGCAGCAAAAAGGAAGCAGTGTCAGGCAAGCCTTCCTCGAAGGTTCAAGAACTGCTAAAATTTGGTAACTACACACAACCAATCTACATCCGCACAACAATTCGAAAGAAACGCCTCCCAAACTAAAAGTCATAATTCAAAGATTTAGATTAGGATATCTGAGCAATTGGCAAAGGATAGAAAACCATCCTAGAGCATGCAGCTATTGCCAGATAGTAGGCGAAGAACCACTACATCATTATTTGCTAGAATGCTCAGAAACAAAGCAATTAAGAGAAAACTGTGATGGCAAAGATAGAACATCAGTGAAACTATCAAAATACATCCTACCCAACAGCAAGGTAGAAACTTGGCATTCGGGGCCCTTACTGATCTGTCCATAACAAAGCCTCTACAAAATTCTGGATTATCTGCTAATACTCTGAATCATCGTTGGAGGAATTATCTCTGATCACCCTTCTCTTTCAGAATTTGTTCCCTTTCTCTCTTACCAATTCCCTAAACAACAACTCTCTCCTCCTCTCAAATCGTTTACCCCCAACCGCCACCGATCCCGACTTTACCCACTTTTTCTGAACTAATTAATCTTCCTGCTTCAGCGATCTCTTCCACAGCAACGAAAATCCGTAGATTTTTTTTTCTTTCTCTCTTATGATAAATATTCCATTTTTCCCTACTGTCTATCTCCGACTCGCCATTACTCTCTACTGTCGTTCTTTCTCTCCTACTGACGGGAGCCTTAGGGGTCAAAGAGGTTTGTAATTTCGCTGTTTAATCTTTCATTTCACACATACCATTTCACTGGAATTACCATCGATCATGATATAGGTTCATGTTCATATTATTTATCTCACCCAAACATCCAAAAATGACTTACAGGCTGCTCTATGAGCAAGATCCGTGCTGGCATAAGGGCAGCTCCATAAAAAACAATATCACAAAAGCCATCGGGTTTTTCGTAACAGGACCCCCCACCCCTTAGTGTTTTAAGCTCAGAACTCTTTTTGGCTTTTTCACAGCGTTGTCACTCGCTTTAACCACTGTTTTTGGGAATTATTTATCCTCGACGGTTGAAAGTGTTTACCGTTTGAAAAGTGCAGTGGATATAATGACTCTTCATAAGAAAAGACCGCCGTCTTTTCTTATGAAGTACCCTCCATTGCCAAAATTCCGAACGCTTCCTACTGTTTGACGGACCTTGTATGCTACAGTAGTGGCTATGCAAAATAACAAACATAGCATCAACATCTCAGTTAGACTGAATCATAGATGAGAATCCACCGTCACTCCGATAAACTGAACTTCTGTTAATCTGCTGAAAACCAACTTGGCTTTCAAGCTGCTCAATTCCAATGTGAAGCTCAGCAAAGCCATCATTTGTAATTACCAACAGAGCTCCCCTTGGATCCTCTCATCGAGCTCCCCCATATAGTGAATGCAGAGAGGTGTTTAAGAAGATTCAAAGCAGCCTCACGGGAAACCCTCGCTACTTTCAGAGGACCAGTTGCACCCCAAGTATGGCTTATGGTATGGGGATACTTCCCCACAGAGGAATACACTCCGGAGACTCTTATGACTATCATCAAGAACGTTGCAGAGGCCCTGCATTCTGGTCGGTCTGTATTAAGAAGCACGAGACGAAGTTCTGTTCTGAGAAATGGAAAAAAAGAGGAACCCTCAACACCCAAGTGTTCTGAGCGTCGCCATGCGTGGTTCAAATGATGCAGTGCCCGTTTTTCCAGCATTGCACATTTCAAAGCAAAAGCCAACACATTAAAACCACTTTTCACGGCAGTACCTGCATCCAATCTAATCCAACCACAATGCCAGAACCAAGATAGAAATAAACAAGTGGTTGAAACAGCGCCTGTTCTGTCTGTCGATATATAGAGTCAAACTGAAGCAGCGTCTGATTTCTGTGTCGATTTAGTAATTCAGACTGAGCAGTCTGCAACCTAAACCCTGGACCTGAAACCTCTTCCCTTATTACTTTAAACCCCGGTATCAAACCTCAGACCTCGAATTGACCTGTCAACCCAGAAGTTGCTATTAACTACAACAGAATTCGACGACACCCTAAGTCAAAATCCAACTCTCCCAGAAGGTTTATAATTCGAGAAAACAGAATGGCTGATTAGATTTGTTGAGAGCTAATTTTGATGAAATCTACAAACAATATAACGATTCCTTCCCCGATGAGTTCGTCACACAGCGACCTCTTGAAAATTACTGATAGTAGTAATCCATTGATAGGCCCGGGGAACTAACTCATCTCCCCCTCCCCCTCCACCGCCCCAATGCTTTCCTTTCCTCTTTCTTCAGTCGCCTCACGTCGAACGACCAAAATATTTCAACTATCGCTCTAACTACCATTCAAGCTATTACTATTTTCTAAGCTACTTTCTCTACAACAAATTTTTTTGTTTCGTTTTCCTCCATCGATCCCTTCCACTGAAAGATCGATGCTTTTTCCTTTTCTCTAGTAAGTTAGAAATGGTAAAAAATCTCCGCCGGTATTCTGTTCTTTTTTTCCCTGTGACAATAAATAATTTATTTTTTGTTACTGGCTAACTGATCTCTACTCGTAGAGATGAGATAATTTCAATTCTTTCTACTTTAGATATCTTCGGCAGTAGTATACATAAAAAAAATTAAATGAGAGAGAGAGAGAGAGAGAGAGAGAGAGAGAGAGAGAGAGAGAGAGAGAGAGAACTCTCCAAAGTTATTGTTTTTTTTTATCCTCAGTTTCTGGATTTCATTGCTTTGAGAAGCAGTTTGGCTTCATTGTTGGGGGACAAAATTCAAAATTGCAGTATGAAGATCCGTTTCCTTTATACAGAGATTTTTTTTTCTCTTATAAAATCTCTTTCCTTTTGTCTTTCTTTCTCCTTTGTTTTTTCGTGTTTCAACCCACATTAATATTTATGACTTCCTCCTTTTCTCGGCAGGATTTGCAAACCAAATCCTTCTTATGTTTTCAGAGTTTCTTTTACTCATCTCAGTTTTTTAAAGTCGGGGAATCCCGCCACCTCTCTCTCTCTCTCTCGCTAAGTTCATTACATGCCAATTATTCTCCTTATTATTGCCCAAATTTGTTGCTGGATTTTCTACTTGAGTATCAATTCGGCCACCAAATACACACAGACACACACACACACACACACACACACACACACATATATATATATATATATATATATATATATATATATATATATATATATATAAATATATGCGCACATATGTATGTATGTATGGGTGCTTGCGTACGCTTATAAACTGCTTTTGATATTAAAAATGAAAGCGTCTGTATTCCATTTCATAAACTCACAAAGTTCATCGGTGTTATTGATGTTGAAAAAAATCTGAATAAACCAACAACACAAATTTTAGCTTTCGAATG
>NC_061092.1:55149296-55199462 GCF_015104395.2 Macrobrachium nipponense
TTTTAGCTTTCGAATGATCTATGTGAAACTCGAGTTACAATGAGTTTGTCCGATACCTTTGGAAACTCGTACAACTCGCTGATGGCTGTTAATTAAAAAGTGTAAGTTAATTGCATAATGTGGATGGAGATGATAGGCGTTATTCCTGAAGCACTGAAGTATTTCATTGTGATACATTTTCCATAATAGTAATTCGTGTATGACGGTATCTAGGCACAGTTGTGCGAATATAGGATCAAGGAATATATTTGTTTTTGTTTAAACGATGGAAAATAAGACATTTTTCTTTACTTTTCATATAATTATTTACTTTTCTCTCTCAATAAAAGAAATAAACTATTTTTAACCATTTATGTTTTTGTATGCATTATCCAAAGTGACCACATAAGTCATACATACCTCAACTTTGACAACAAATACCTTCCAGCATGAGATACAAACTTTTTAGCAATGCCTATGCTTTACATAAAGAGGATTGAGAAGAGGGGAGAGAGAGAGATGGAGAGAGAGAAGAGAGAGATAGAGAGAGAATGCGAGAGAGAGAGAGAGAGAGAGATGAGAGAGAGAATGAGAGAGAGAGAGAGAGAGAGATAAAAAAAGTTCGCGTATATTGTTAAACCATTACTAATATGTATTATTGTCATACTTACGCAACGGCTGATTCAGTATTTCAAAATGTTAAATGTCTTGAAGGAATCTAGTATGTCACCCAGAGAGTTTTAGTTAAGGAAAAGGTTACGAAAGTATTCCATTATTGCTAAAAAAAACCAGAAAGGAGAATTTTAGTCTCACATAAGTTTTTTCTCATATATTGTCGAAGTCAAAGAAAACGGAAGGCCCGATGGAGCTTGGTGAGACGAATCTACTCAGGATATTGAAGGAACTGTTAGAATCCATTTATTCCTATAGAAAATACCATTCCTATATATCATGTTTGCAAAAATATTCAGAGCTTTCGAACCCTGTCCTGGGCTCATTCTCAGGGTTCGAAAACCCTTGTAACGTTCTCGATCTAGAGGAGAAAGACCCAATAATATTCCATTGTCATCATACATCAAGCTAAGAGTTTTTGCAGTGTTGGAATATATTTTACAAAAGGCGATTGAATTTCAAAAAGATCTTCCTTCAATATATCATCCCTCATTCTAAAATCTTTGATAATTTTTTATTTTAGATAGGTGACAATTCTTGCTTTTCTCTTATCGTAGACCGTAAATGGATAGTTCCATAATATTATCATTTATAGATAATATATATATGGGAAAATGCTCAAATACTTGTTAAGATTTTTAATATTTTACCGATCAAAATTATTTTCTTAAAGAATTAAAAGACACATGCACACACACACACACACACACACACACACACACAAATTCAAAGTTGTTAGTGAGAGAGAACGGTATACTCTTGTGTTTTCTTTTTTATCGTAAGTTCTGTTTATACTTCCATTGGAAACTTTAGTGCCAAAATTGGAAGCCTGACTATATTCACAATAATTATAACTTCACAATAATTTATCTCTGTATTTTACAGTAATTCATTGTCGTGTAAAAGTAGCATACTTATGTTGCTCTATCATCCTGGAATACATATGTCACGGTTGAATTACTGCCTAATTGATTTATAATGATTTTCTCATTATTTAATTGCAGTCACATTATACATTCTAAACTTTATACGCATTAATTAGGTTAGCAAAATGAAGATTCTTTTCGGGGATTCAAGCTTTTCATTCAAAGAAGAGACCGTCAGCAGTTTTATATATATATATATATATATATATATATATATATTAGTATATATATATATATATATATATATATATATATATTATAAATATATAATATATATATATATATATATAATATATATATATATATATATAATATATATATATATATATATATATATATATATATATATATATATATATATATATATATATATATATATATATATAAATGAGCCAACCACCAATTATTAAGAAAGGCCAAAGTTGTTAAAATTTACCGTCATTGCTTGAGAGTCCATCAATGTAAAGTGAAGAATGTCCAACAGATTTTCATAGAATGGAATAAACTTCTAGAGAACTTGAAAACAGGAATCCATTTAGCATTAGATATCTTTAGAATTTAATCCATTCTTCATTTTCTTCCTCTTCGGCCCTCACTTGCGATCGCAATAAGCGTTCTGTTTTCCAGTATATCATAAAACACACAGAACAATATATCCATCACACTGATGAGACAATGGATCGCTTGGAATTCGACAGAATGCAAATGAAATCGCGGAAATTGCAACAGCATTTTCCAGAAATGCCTGCTCTCTCCGATTAAGGGGGAATCGTAATGATTACTGTTAATTTCATTTGGGCTGTGAAAATCAGTCAAGAGAAGGAACGGGGAAATAATACCTAAAATACAGCTGGTAAAGAAAGGAGGTGTACATGCAAAGTTCCGGTAACCATGATTTTGCAGGCATTGTATTTCCTAGGTAAGGCGTCACTTGTTATCAAATCAGTAAAGGAAGAAGAAAATACTCAGTGCGAATTCTTAATGTTCACATATTCGTGCATTAGTTCTCGGGTCTTCTATTATCATGATTAATAATAGTTCTCATGTGCTTACTGGATCAACTCTTTTATGCGTGTTTTGTTATCACAAAAGTGATCATAACACTGAAAAATAACTTGAAGCTTCTCAGTCCCATGATGGCAAATAACGTCAAGTTGCTTCTCTAGGATATACCAAGAAGAAAACAAAACCGTAAAATACCTAAACTTCAGAGATGAAGAGGTTATCTGAAATGTTCTCACAGTTGCCTCGATAATCCCGTGTCTCGAACTACCAATGCAGGACTTCCTCCCCACCCGCACTTACTCACCCCTAAAAAAATAAAATAAAGACAGTCCTTTTCCAGGGATGTCCATATTGATATAGTGGAACCGTTGGCCCCAAAAATATCTGTCAGAGTGAGCGAGGAATGGCAAAAAAAGACAGCAAGAAAAAAAACTGTAGATTTTTCCATGGATATATATCACAATTGCCTGAAAATAGTCTTAGAAATACTGAAGGGGTTTTATGAGATCATTCCATCTGAAAAAGGAATTTAGCTCTTGCTTTGGTGGAATTATTCAGCTTTTTACGGTGCGTTGCTTATGAAGGTTCTTTTTTCTGCTCAAGTTAACAAGATGGCTTCTGAAATATAAATTTTCATAATGACTTATTAGGGGATAAATCGTACAATTTATTAGCAGAAAGGAAATCTTATGTCGAGTTTGTAAGAACAATGAGTGATGTGCATTAAAGTACAAACTTAAAACAAGATACCTCCTCTCAGCTTTTAGTTTCTTGTAAAAGAAAACTGTTGCGGTGTTATTTGTCTGTGCCTCCGCACTTTTTAATTTCGCCCTCAGATCTTAAAAACTGCTGATGCTGGAGGGCTGCAAATTGGTGTGTTGATCATCCTCCCATCAATCATTAAATAAACCAAATTGCAGCCTATCTTGCTTCAGTAGTTTGTGTTGTATTTAATGTTAAAATTAGCCACGATCGTGCGTCTGGCACAAAGCTAGAAATACCAATAACACAGGGACCAACGAGCCGGGCCTGAAAGTTACATGGACAGCGACTGAGAGTTTCATGGGCCGTGGCTGAAAGTTTTATACAGAATCATACGGCTCATTTTTTACCTGTTTTCTTATGTAGTGTGTAAAGACAGAGGTTAAGGCTCGAAACATGCAAGCACAACTCGCTGTATATTTAAGTTTAAAACGCCGATATTTTAAGTTTTAGACACTGTTAGAAGGGAATTTCTTCTTCTTCTTCTTCTTCCTCTTTGGCTGTCACATCTGTACAATAACTGTTTTGGTTTGAGGACCATGAAATATGCAAAACTTATCCTTCAAATGTCCTTCACATTGATACAACGGTGAGTCTGTTAGAATTGGAGAGAGAACGTAAATGAAATCCTGGAATTTGCAACAGCATTTTTCAGCAAAAGCTTTTCCCTATGAATTTAAGGGTGCGTGAAGGTTTCTATTCGTTTCCATTAGCTTACGCCAAACAATAAAAAAAAAGAGAGAAAGAGAAATTCATATGACAAAACGTGACCCAACTCACTCTCTCTCTCTCTCTCTCTCTCTCTCTCTCTCTCTCTCTCTCTCTCTCTCTCTCTCTCTGCCAAGGATCGTTTTCAAGTGAAGTTTTGCGAAACCATAGTTTTGAAGGTCACGTAGTTTCCGAGAGATGCTCTGACCAGTAACAAATTGTCGAATGATTTGAAGACAATTTTAACTTTCACGATTAGTCTTACCATAAGGTTTTTAGGTTAAAAATGTTTTCACTATTAATCATTACCAACTTTATTATGAATATGTCTTAACAATAATCTCAAGGTTTTAAGTCGAATGGTTACAAACATGACAAAATCCTTCCGTATGATCAATCGAGAAGAAAAAACTAGAAGGTATAAAACTGCAGATCTAGAGCGAACCTCCAAAACATTTCTCATAGTTTCCTTGGCAATCTCCGTCTCCAGCTAGCAATGGAGAACTTCCCCCTCAACCGATTCCCTTAAAAAAGACATGAAACTACTTTTAACGTTACTGGAGGGTGGCTTTTTTTAAAGATGTTCATGCTGGCATAGTTGAAGCGTTGGTACCGAAAATCTCTCAGAAAGAGCGAAGAATAAGAAATAAAAAAAGAAAATTAAAGGACAGAATTAGAAAACTACTTAGCTCTGAGTTGCAACCAAGAATAAATATTTGACATCAGTTATACGTACAATCTGGCGGAACGTTTTGGGTGTGAGAACATAATCTGGTCCTGGTTTATTTCTGAATAACTGAAATTTATGTTGTTTATGTAGGTAAAGGAAAGGCTCCTTACATTCCTAGGGAAGAATAGATGAGATCACATTTCCTAGCCGTCATCAGCATATTAGATCCATTTCTTGTGTTTTGCTATTAATGACCGGAGCCTTTGTTAAGTTATTCTTAGAGGTACAACTATATATATATATATATATATATATATATATATATATATATATATATATATATATATATATATATATATATATATATATATATTATATATATATATATATATATATATATATTTCTCGAAGTGGGTATTTGCACCCGGAGGTGAAAGTAACAATGCGTTATTTACACCCGAGATTTAAGATACTAGTTATGCAGCTGATGTCTGATGCTAGTAGCCGGAAGTGCTTTGATCATATTTTATTTACTTCTCTCTTCAGTTAGTTACATGCTTAACCAGTTCACCTATTAAAGATACTGTTTGTCATCGAAGGAAATAGTCCTTAGTTATCTGCGCTCGATAGTTAAGATAAAAGTCAGAAAGCTTCATACTTAACCAGGTCGCCTCTTTAAGAGCGCTACTTCTTGTTATCGAATAGAATACTTTCATTGTCGGAGGGAAGACCTTCCGTATCTTAGATGGTCAGTTATGCATTCTGTCCTTTGCCTTCTTTGGATAATATTTACAGTATATATATATATATATATATATATATATATATATATATATATATATATATATATATATATATAATATATATATATATATATATATATATATCTAGCAATAAGTCAATTATATCATCAGGGAATCTATTAAATAATAAACAAATTACTCTAAAAATTTCTCTAAAAATCAATAAAATACGTAAATTACAACACAGTTAATAGAATAGGCACCAAAGCAGTACCAACGGCTGCTTGCTTAAGGTGAGATGTGATGCACATACGGGCATTAGTTTCCGTACATGGTGTAAACTGTCTAACTCAGAAATCATGGGAAATTTTGTAAAAAAAAAAAAATAGTATAAACTATAAGGATTTAAAGATATTGTTATCAAGTCCATACGAACACCACGTTCCAATTTTAGAATCTCTAACTATAAAGAAACTAGTTCCAACCTTACACAACCACTCTTCATCTGTTCCCTTTTACATAGCTTAAACCAGGACCTTCTTCTTGTTTACTTACGATGTGTCTTTTTTAACTATTCCCAATTTTAATGTCCTTTTATTTATTTATATATTTTGCTTTATTTTATTTCAATTTTTTAGAGTAATTTGTATTTCAATGTTGTAAATTTTCTTGTATTACTTTACTCAATGTGTTTTTTATGTCAACAAAAATAATTTAATGTTGTATTGTATATCGTTTTCTATCTTTTATTTTAGCCTGGATGATGAGACATTGGTCTCAAAACGTCGTGATACAAATAAGTAACACTTTATTAATGATGTTCTTCAATGCCTTCTGAGATCTATTATGATATATATATATATATAAGATATATATATATATATATATATATATATATATATATATATATATATATATATATATATATATGATATATATATATATATAATATCTATATATAATAATATATATATAATAATATATATAATATTATATATATATATATATCTATATATTTATTATAATATATAATATATATATATTATCTATATATATATATATATCTATTATATATATATATACTATTTATCTATTATATATATATCATATATATATATATATATATTATATATATATATAATATATATATAATATATATATAATATATATATATATATATATTATATATATATATATATATATAATTATATATTAATATATCTATATAATATAAATATGTATTAATTTCCCCAATTTCTCGAGCTTCTGATCATTTCATCTGTAGGTTTTATAGGTTTTGTTTATCTTTATTTATATAATGGTCTTCCACGTTCTCGGGCATCCTGAAATTTCATTCACTATTCATGAAATAACTTAAAGTTGCGGCTAAATGTCATTTCTTGCATCGATTTTAATCTTTTGGTAATTTCTTGAATCGCTCATTTTTATGTTGTATTTTATAAGTTTAATTTTCATATAATACTTTTCTTTTAGATTTTGATGTAAGTTGCTTTAGCATTTGTAAATTTCATTTTTTTTTTTTTTATTTACCGTCCATTTTTACTGACAAAAGCAGATATTCCATGATTTTATTGTTTCGACCAGAAGAGGCGGGGCTGTGAGGGAGGAAGAAAACTGACCCTCTTGAATACTGGACGTCTTAGGCACTGGAGAACTAAGGGAGATGACAATTCTAAAGCCTGCCTGTGCCGGGAAAGAGCAGAATCCTAACCGTTTAATCTAATGGGTATTCATTTCCATGGACTAGATGTGGGGAGTGGTTAACTAAAGTTATTACGATGTCACTTTAGCAAAATAGGCTAGATTTCGTAGAGACTGTCAAGTGGTGTAAATACAGTGAGCCTTTTCCCTTCATCGCACGAGAATCAAACTACTGAGAACCTGCTGAGCAATGGAAGCATTGCACTATCATAGAAAAGGACGAAAACGGTAAGAATGTCTTACTCTCAAAGTTCCATGTCTCACAGATTTTCAGACACAAAATAAATGTAACAAGGTTTTAAATGTAACGTTATAAAAGTCAACTAAGCTCTAATTTGGGGAAGTCCCGCAACCACCCAACTATATATCAAATTCCGTCCCACGATAGAATATTTTTAAGTCCTTGGTTGTTTCAGTGTACCAAATGTTTTCACTCTGTTGTACTTCATTATATTTGATTCTAAATGAAATCGAATAAATATTGTCGACCATCGCATTTCAAAAGATATGATTTACTGGTATCATGTTATTGTCATAGAGCCAATCCCACTTTTCTTTCACTTCCTTGTGATTATTTCCATCTGGATTTAACTGCGTAAAGAGAATTGCCAGTCGCACCGAACTGCAAGTACAAATCTTCACTTATATGAATAATTATCACATCGAACCGTGATCCATTTATATATCAATTCAAGCTACAAATGTCCAATCAGCCAACAGAGACTCTATAAGTTCATATCGATTCTGACCTTACAAATCACCCTCGACCTGGGTGCTTTCGTAATTAGCGTCTCTGTTGGCTGATTGGATAGCGTCACTGACTGTCCTGATTTCGTCCCCGTCCACTTGGAGGGTGGTTCGATCCCATGGGGGGACGAAATTATTATCAATTAAAAAATTCCCCTTCGGTACATATATGAAAATATATCATTTGGGAGGTGAAGTGAATTTAGATATTAAAGGACATTTGTAGCTTGAATTGATATATAAATGGATCACGGTTCGATGTGATAATTATTCATAACAAAAGGCTACGTGCTGTCAAACGCTCGAATTGGCCAACATGGTAGACGGGGTTTCATATCGATTCTAATTACGAAAGCACCCAGGTCGAGGGTGATTTGTAAGGTCAGAATCGATATGAACTTATAGCGTCTCTGTTGGCTGATTGGATAGCGTCACTGACTGTCCTGATTTCGTCCCCGTCCACTTGGACGGTGGTTCGATCCCATGGGGGGACGAAATTATTATCAATTAAAAAATTCCCCTTCGGTACATATATGAAAATATATCATTTGGGAGGTAAAGTGAATTTAGATATTAAAGGACATTTGTAGCTTGAATTGATATATAAATGGATCACGGTTCGATGTGATAATTATTCATAACAAAAGGCTACGTGCTGTCAAACGCTCGAATTGGCCAACATGGTAGACGGGGTTTCATATCGATTCTAATTACGAAAGCACCCAGGTCGAGGGTGATTTGTAAGGTCAGAATCGATATGAACTTATAGCGTCTCTGTTGGCTGATTGGATAGCGTCACTGACTGTCCTGATTTCGTCCCCGTCCACTTGGACGGTGGTTCGATCTCATGGGGGGACGAAATTATTATCAATTAAAAAATTACCCCTTCGGTACATATATGAAAATATATCATTTGGGAGTAAAGTGAATTTAGATATTAAAAGGACATTTGTAGCTTGAATTGATATATAAATGGATCACGGTTCGATGTGATAATTATTCATATATATATATAGATATATATATATATATATATAATATATGATATATTTAGTTATAGATAGATAATATATATATATATATAGATTATAGATATTATATATATATATATATACTATATATATATATATATATGTATTTATATATATATAGATATACAAATATAATATATAATAGATATATTATAAAAAAAAAATATATATATATATAGATATAGATATATAATATATCCCATATATCTATATATATATATATTTTTTATTATATATATATATATCATATATAATATATATATAAATATAACATATATATATATTTATATCAATATATATATATATATATATATATATATATATATATATATATATCTATATATATATATATATATATATATATATAAAGAGAGATATATATATTAAATATATATATATAGTATATAATTCTATTATAATATATTATATATATATATATCATATATATATATATATAACATACATATTATATATATATATCTATATATATATATATATATATATCATATATTATATATATATTATATATAATAAATATATATATAGATATATAGAATATATAGAAATATAATAAATATATATATATATATATATATATATATCTATATAATATTATATATATATATATATATATATATATGTGTGTGTGTGTGTGTGTGTGTGTGTGTGTGTGTGTGTGTGTATGTATCCCTTAATTGCTAACGTTCTATATTTTTTACCGAACACCAATTCAAATTCAAATTGGTGTACGTGAAGTCTAAATTAGTTTCACTGAGGCAAACGTAACTGTGTTCTATTTTAATTTCCACTTCAGTTAAATATTCAGTTGTGTCACACAAGCTTTTTCATAGTTATTTCTTTAAAACGAATTAGAGTGATAGGCCATGAAAAAAAAACTTTCATGGTGAGATATTGATATCTTTTTCGTTTGTTTCATTTTGTTGGACGCTCTTGGTGTTCCGTGTTTTCAATGGATCTGAGGGTCGATTTGTTTAACTGCAAAACTGGAAGGTTTTTAGTTTTGTGTCTTACTTTTCCCCTCAGATTTCCTTTCCATCCTTTTTCTCTCGAATGCAGGTGCCAAGGATCAATACCAGCGCATATTTATAAAGCAAACAGACGGAATTGCCTCTAGTATATGGTTATAATAGTCAACGGTGGAATGCGGAAATGTGTCTTGCTGGAGAATCTTTAAAAAGGGACCCAACCCCGATGCTAAAACAAAAATAAAAAAAGAAGCCAAAAGAGAATTTTAGAAAAATACACACACACACATACAGCACACACACACACACATACACACACACATCTATATATATATATATATATATATATATATCTATATACACACACTATTTATATATATACATACTATATGACTTTTACTTTCCATCTGTCCTTCGGACTCTTCCTTTCTCTGACTTTTCAATTTCTTTGACTCTCCCTGACTCGAAATTCACATCTCATTTTTGAGTTACTTCGAGAAGACCAAACAGAGTCCGAAAATGAAAGTAATGATTAAGGAACCAATGACACATTTCATTCATGTCATTAGATTAACTAAAGGCCTTTATACTCCACCAAGTTCAGTTCATTTACAGCCAGGGTTTATTTGTTTTATGATATAAGTTAGATTTATTATCTGTTCATCAATTAGGGTAGACGGTTGCATTGTGTGTTTATAGCGATTAAAAGGTATCATTTATTATTCCAGTAATTATATAATATCTATGGTTTTGTAATGAACGTAAAATATCATAAAAGGTTTAGTAATCCATAGATAGTGATATATATAATATAATTATCGCTAAATAATAATGGTCTTTATTACACCATAAAGATAGATAAAAACGCAAAACAATTTTCCTTCAATTTTCATGAAAGGACCTTTATTGTGCCAGCTCCCCCCGTATGCTCTTCGCCTTCACTGATCCTCTCTTGCTTCCGATAAACGACAGATAACAGTCAAACTTCTTCGGATAGCCTTTATTCAATTAATGATGGATGGCAATGGTTATTGAGGGAAAAGTCCTTCAAACCCTTACGTTGTTCCATCAAAGTCAGGAACGTGAAACCAAACTTCTACCGATATCGTCAGTTACAGTTAAAAGAAATTGCACACACACACTAACACACACATGTAGAATGTAATACACCACACACAGACACACACACACACACACACACACACACACATATATATATATATATATATATATATATATATATATATATATATATATATATATATATATATATATATTTTCTTTTTTTTTCTTTAAGGCTTTGTGGTATTGTTTTCTTTGATGTAAACTTGTCATTCTTCGTTGCTTTCTGTTTTCAATCTTTCTTCAAAATTGTGGATAAGTGCACATAGCCGTGGTGTGATTTCCATTGGGTTAAAATGCAACGATCCGTTTCGCCTGTCTGAGGCTTTTTCAAGCAAGAACTAAGACATAGAAGTTTCTTAGTGTTAAGATCAAGCCAGCCTTGTGCTGGCACAGAGAAGCATCCTCTCTTCTATTTATACCTCTCAGCTGATGTCAGAGTAGGATTAGGGGAGTTGTCATAGCTTTTATTTACCATGTTTAGTTTACAAAATTGAGTATTAAATTTGTTACGGAAATTATATGCAGTAGTTTTAAAAACGAAGAGGAATTTTTGCCTAAATATTTTTTGGGATCCCTTAACTAAAAATTTTTTAGTTAGAACTTATATTAAGATTTCTAAGGCCAATAAAGGTAGACGTATTGTTTGGTTAAAGCCAATAGACTGTTAGATAATGAAAATACCTATATTAAAAAGAAGAAGTTGCTTCCATTTCTGAATTTCAGTTTACTTTTAATAAAAAGGCCAAAAGGATTGTTAGTGGTGCTTTGGGTAAGGCTGTTGAGAACTTATTATTAGCAAATTAACTAGGAATTACCCTCATTTTGTTACTTTCATGGTTTTCCCAGGATTCACAGGGAATGCATTTTCCTTCAAGACCTATCATCGTCGTTGTAATACTCCCCAATATGATCTTTCTGTTTGGTTGGCCAATATTTTGGGAAGTTTGGTTGATAAATTGCCGAGTTCACATTTAGTACATAGTCTTGATTTTACAGATAAAGTTTGGCGATGTAATTGTGCTGGTATCCATGTATAGGTTTTGGATATCGTCTCTCATTTTACGAATGTTCCTCTGCAAATTGTCCTGAATAATTTGGCATTACTTGTTTATGTAAGTGTTATTCAACCTCCACTACAAATTGATGAAGTTATTTTTGAGAGATTATAAGGGGACAAATTTCATGATGGTCTTAGGCCGTTTGCATGGGTACGATATGTGGACGATATTTTTATTGTGTACAAATGTGATGAAGAATGTTTCAACAAACTTTTTTTCGCTTTTGTATAATTATGTTCCTTCCGAATTAAGTTCACTACAGAGAAAGAAGTAAATCATAAATCTATTTTATTGGAACTGGTGGTAAAAAAGGGACAAAATTAATAAATATTTTAAATTTTCTTTTTACAGAAAGAACTCACATTTTAATTCTTACATTAATTTTTACTATTATCATGAATTCAGAGTGAAAAGTATCGTACTTACTAATATATTTTTTCGAGCACATCGTGTGTGTGATCCATGTTTTTTTTTTTTTTTTTTTTTAGATAGAGTTAAACTTTACAGTTTCAAGTTTTCATAAATTATGTTACCACAAATATTTCATAGAAAATTGTCTTTGTAGAGCCAGAAGGGTGCATTACCACCAAAGGGAAAGAACTGAACAGCCGTTATTTCAGAAATCATTTTCACTCCCTTTCAACAAGGAGTATAAAAATATTTCGCAAAAATTAAATATAGAAAAACGCTGGTACAACGTTGTATCCCAATAGTACCCCAACACAATTGGGAGGAAAATCATAAAATAACCTTGATAATTGTCCGATGATATTGGTGTTTATGCTATTGGTTGCTTAGATTGTGATTCTTGCTATATCGGTGAAAGTGGCGTTCATTTGGTAACGCAAAAATGAACATATATCAGTATGTAAATTGGGGAATGATTCTAGTTCTATAGCTAGGCGCGCCTGGGAAAGGGATCATAAAATAAATTACAAAAATTGTCCTCTATAAATGCTTGGACAGATCCACCAGAAGATGCATTGAAGGCGCCCTCATTTCGTTAAGTAATAACTTCGATGGAAATTTAGACATTGTTGAAAATAATATTATAAGCGAAGAAATTTGTAAATATGGGGGTATTCATAATTTTAGAAATATATCTGGTCAGTTGAATTGTTTCCAAAATCAAAGTCATAATTTAGAACAAAATCTCTCTGTTGGCTCTTTAGCGGAAGACTCCAGGTTTCTTCCACCGAGGAGGTCTCGAAGAATGTTCGAACTGACAAGACCCCAACCACATGATTCCACGTAATATCTTTTTTTCGGCGATAATTTGATGTCTCTTTATATTCTTCTCCTTCTCCTCTTCTTATTTTTATATTTGATAACTGGTTCCCTTTCATCAGCTATCAAATCATCATATTCGGTTTATATAACTGTTATGAAAATATAATAAAGTAGTAGATCGACAAAACGAAAGGTAAAGCAGGCAATCCCTCGAGGGAAAGCGAACTTGGAAAAGACTGATGTTAAATTCACCTGAATTCAGATGTTTAAATAAAAGTGTCCACATCTATTATTTTCTCACTATATTAATTTTCTCCCATCCCTGAGTTTTTTTTAAAGGTTTGTGGTTTTTATGAAAAATATCGTCTACGTAGACTCCCTATTCACAAAAGCACCAGTACAGGACGTTCTTCAGTTTTTAAGGGAAAAATTATCCCCCTATTCAGATCATTTCCCTTTGGCGCTTGACAAAATAATAAAGTTAGTTGAATTATGTGCATCTAATAATGTATTTTCATTCGGGGAATCATTCTACAAGCAAAAATTCGGGTGTAGTATGGGTAGTCCTTTAAGTCCTATTTTAGCCAATCTGTACATGGAATACTTTGAAACTACAGTAATAAATGCAATGAAACCCAAAAACATGCTGTGGATGAGATACGTGGATGACATACTAACATTTTGGGATAATAAGTGGGGTAATTTTAATGAATTCCTCTCAAAATTAAACGCATTAGTGCCCAACATCAAATTTATAGTTGAATGGGAAACAGACAACAAAATTCCTTTTCTTGATGTTTTAATAATCAGAGACACGACAGAATACAAATTTACCATATACAAAAAACCAACGTTCTCACTTTCATATATTCACTACTTTAGCTATCATGACATTACTATCAAGATAGGTGTAGCTAGCAACCTATTCTTAAGAGCCTTACGAATTTGTTCCCCAGATTTCCTGGAAAAAGAATTTGAACTAATTCGCAAGCAGCTTTCATCTTTAAAGTATCCTGACCATATAATTGAGAAAGCAATTCAAAAGGCAAACGTAATTTTCTACCGACCCCCTAAAGACAAGACTTGAGACACACCCAACAATAAAATAAAAATTCCCCACCTGGAGACGATTAAGAGAGTAACTCACACCCTTGGGAAATCCAACCCTTTTGCATTTACCTACCCAAATACCTTAGCCAAATCCCTGATTAACGTCCAACAAAAGACATCTCCCAAAGACTCTGGGGTATATGAGATCCCATGCCAGGACTGTGACCAATCTTACATCGGATTTACAGGTAAATCACTTCCCAGAGATTAATACAACACAAACGGTCAGTTAGGTTATGGACAACAGAACTCGGCTATTTTCAACCATATAAATGAAAGCATAACCATAGAATAAACTGGAATATGTCACGTGTAATTTATAGCAGCAACTGCCGGTACAAGAGTCAAATGATGGAATCGGCCTTAATAAAAGAGAAGCAGGTAATGAACATCTCAAAAGGGGCTTGGATAGCAGATATCGTCGACCGCAGTGTTCATTCAACCAACGCTTAAGAAGATTAAAGGAAGATTATCAGCGGGGGTGACCTAAATTGGCTTACTTGTGGACGAATCTCTTGGTATAAATACCATCTTTTCTGAAACTTTTCTCATTCATATACCTGAAGAGAGAGACAGCAGTCTCTGAAATATAGTACTTTTCTCTCTACATTTTGGTGTTTTTATGGGCTCCTTTTATTAGATAGATATATATATATATACTATACTATATATATATATATAGATATATATATATATATATATATATATATATATATATATATATATATATATATATATATATATATATATATATATAAGTCTGACGGATCCTGCAACGGATGTTTATTCTGACTGTGACTAAAGGGACACCGATCTAACATAAGAAAAAAAAAAGAGGTGTCTATATAGGTACTTTATCATATTCAGAAATTTGAGGCAAGATTCACAATGAAATGAATGTTACCAAATATATTGTATAAGATTTATATATACTAGCCTGCCAAGACAGCCCTGCCCGGATAAACTCCGAATGATAGTCTACGTGTAGGGGGAAGGAAATTAAAAAGGATAGGATGGGAGAAATGAGAGGGGGAGGGGTTTTTGTCGACTGACAGTTCTACATTTTCATGCGAACGTTCACCCTTCGAATAGTCATGCGTGAACTGACAGGTATTACTGTGATGACTGCCCCTTTTATCCAGGAGTTACTGTATTGACTGTCCCTTTAATCCAGGTATTACTGTGGTGACTGTCCTTTTTATCTAGGTATTACTCTGGTGACTATCCCTTTTATTTTATCCAGGCATTACTGTGCAGTCTCTCCCTTTTATTCAGGTATTACAGTACTCTCTGTCCCTTTTATCCAAGTATTATTGTGGTGACTGTTCCTTTTACCTAGATACTACTGTGGTGACACTATTCATCCAGATATTACTGTGCTCTCTGCCCTTTTTATCCAGGTATTACTGTGGTGTCTGACTCCTTTGGCCAGTATTGCTGTATTTTCTGTTACATTTAACCAGCTGTTACTATGGTGTCTGTCCCTTTTATCCAGGTATTTCTGTGGTGACTCTCCCTTTTATCAAGTATCACCATGTTGTCTGCTTTCTGTCCCCTTTAACCTGGTATTAATGTATAGGCTGTCCCTTGTATCCGGGTATTACTACTCTCTGTCCCTTTTATCCAGGTAATACTGTGGTGACTGAAGAGCATTTTCAATTATATATTTCTTAGTTTATTTACCACCTAAGTTCCAAAGGAAAGTGAGAAAGATATGGGGGAAGGGCAAGGGCTACGTGTTTGAAACCTCCCTTATTGTCTAAGTTAGGTGAAATGATGGCCATGTGCCAAATTTTATTTCGATCCGCCATGCGGTTTAAATTTGTAAAGTATACTAATATACAAACAAACAAATATATAAACATTCATTTTTATAGCTTTCGTCCAATTGCTGTTGACTTGATCACTTGAATTGAGTATAATAGACAGCTTTGGAAAGAAAGTAAATCAGGAAAACATACTTACACAAAAATTATTACAAAAAGTCAAACCGTTAATCAGGTTGCTGGGCCCTTAAGTTTAGCTCTAAAATTCTTCGAGTTCGAGACCTTCTCGGCCGAAGAAACCTGGAGTCTTTCGCTAAAGAGCCAACAAGATGATTTTCTTCTAAATTATTACTTTGACTTTGGAAAGAATTTTACTGACTAGATACATGTTACAGCCTCTTTAAGGCCGCTGTGTATGAATCTACCTCTATGATGTATCTCGGTAGGGATCAAACCGAGCGGAGCATTTTTATTCTTCTCTCTCTCTCTCTCTCTCTCTCTCTCTCTCTCTCTCTCTCTCTCTCCATATATAAGTTTGCTACCAAGGGACTGAGCATACTCCTCATTCTGCAACCGAAGTTTTTACGTGAAAATTTATCACCAAAGGAAAAGACGTTATTAGTGACGCAAAGCTTTACAAGTTAGGAACGTTAGTACATCTTTTATGAAAAGTAAGTCTATGTCTAGGCTGAGAAGTTTTACGATATGAACTGGGATATTAGCCAATATAAATTTTATGCAAGAGTCTACTGTATGTTTTATATGATTAGGGGAAAGGGTTCCTAAAAAGGGGATAGTAACTCAGCTAACCATTTTTAAATTCTGTAGTTAAAAGCTCCCGCACACGAGATTATGGGACGGAAGGGGAATTGCTTGGCTTAATTTTTTCCCAAATTTCTATATTTTTCTTACTTTAACCGATGTTTCTGATTTTTCTGAAGTAATCTATTGGGACATTTTGGTTCTGGTATCTTGTTAATTTCTGATAGGTAATTTTATCATTTAAAAGTTCACTAATCTTGTCTTGGTAGAAGTTCTTGTCCATAAACATAATTTTACCATCTTTATCTGATCTAGTAATTATTACGTTTAGTTTGTGGAGTGAGTTCATAGCTACCATGAGTCTTTTGGGCAGGGGGTGTGTTGCTGTGTCTGGTTAGGATGTTTTGAAGAATTCCCTTAATTAAAACATATTTCGTCTTTCTTATGATTGTTGTTAGCAATGAAATTATCAAATGTTACTAGGAAGTCGAGTGTATGATTTTGATCAGGTTTCAGGGCAAATGATAAACCTAAGTTTAAGACTATAGATTGGTTGTTAATTAAAGAGCACTTGGATAGATTCATAACTTTGTTTTGTTGAACTAAACGATTCCAAATACTATTTTCAATTAATGAATACAGTTTACGAACAAACACATTAAAATTAATAACATTATTGCGGGCAGCTGTGTCGATACAAATGGAGGATAGGAACTTGTATGTGGGGTCTGAAGTGAAGAGACGGAGTTAGTGTGCGCCTGACTGATGGTTTCTAGGTGTGTGTGTGTGTGTGTGTGTATTCGTAGATGTCGTCTTTCGTATTCTGTTTTAATTGAAGAATTTATTTATTTACATACATACACACAGCCAAATATATATATATATATATATATATATATATATATATATATATATATATATATATATATATATATATATATATATATATATATGTATGTATGTATATATAATAACTTATAAATGAAAGAATAACTAAAAGGAAAATACAAACAATCATAAAAAAATTTACTTATATAAGCCTCAACCTGTGAAACTAAGACTACAGAAAATTGTAAATCAATAAAGGAAAATTGGAAATAAGTAAAATAACTATGTATCTCTGCCAAAACGATCGAACACAAACTGGTAACCGAAACAACAGTAAACAAGAACAGCAACAAAGGGATCGAGATAAACTTTGATGTCACAGGATTAATGAGAAAAATCATTTCTTTCTTGGGTTCGTTCTGCGTCGACTCTCTCTTTATGGAAAGCTATTTTCTCCGCGACAGAGAGTTTGGACACAATTGCGAAGGAAGAGGATGTCCGTAAGTCATAATATTATTCCTAGAAAATTCACGATACAAGATACTTCCACAATTATACAAATAATTGTATTGGTAAGCAAACTATAAATAAAGGCTTCTGTGTTTTATTTAATAGTAAACATAAAAGGAATTTCCCAATAATTGTGATAGCGATATTGAATTATTTTCGTGAGAAAAGAGAAAGTCGAGGAAAAGGGAATTTTACGTGACCCAACCAAAGACAACCCGTAGCCCACAATAAGGTTTACTTCAAGTTTATTGATTGACTGGTGAGGTTGCCTAGCGTCACAGACCCTAGGCGGCATCAGAGAGCCTTTGCTCCATGATGCCAACGGTTGTGGGGCTTCCAAAATAATATTGTATAATATAATTATCCATCATAACTTAAATTATGATCATTAAAAATATTCTTAAAACTAGGTTCTTACACGAGTACTGATTTGGGTAATACTTTTTAACAACTCGGATAAGAGATAATTATGCTAATTTATCAGAAAGTATTTAACAATTATATTTTCCCTACTTGTATTAGAAAGGTGTTTTATTTATTCATCAAATAAAACTTAACATTCCTTTAATGCACCACTAATTGATTTTTAAATGGATATCCAAAGACCACTTCAGCCCACTGTCTTAAGGATAATGGGGATGAATGAAAAAGAAATTCCTCCTCGAATTCCAGAGTCATTGCAAGTCTCTCTGGCAACATGATGACGTCATCGATGCTTCAAGAATCCTCGAAAGGACATGATTATCGCTATGGATATATTTGGTTCTAAAAATCATTTAAAATGCTTTTACTTGTATTATAATATCTAGTCTGAAAGAAAGGTTGTATATCAAACATAAAACACATGAGCAGTTACAGAGTAACTGAGATTGCCATAAATATTACATAAAATGATGCAGTCTTTCAAAACATAAAGCAAATATTCCTTAGGCATCCAAAGGAAGATTCTCACTCCGACTCCTGGATTGTCCGAAGTAAAGATCCTCAGGTCTTCCATTTGTTATGGAGTCGATTTCTGACTCCGTTATATTTGGTGTCCCGAGAGTCGTTTTCGGCTCATATAAGTCCTAAGAGGAAGACTCCGTGTGGTGGGTCAGAAGCGGGCCCCTTTCACATTAGGCGATTCTTGTCGGACCAAGATACGATTGCAGTGCCGGATCTAAATGCGACACAAAATTCCGCAAATCGTACATTTGTCCGTCTGCCGCACAAAGTGACCCAATTTTTGACAAACGCTTGCAGTCTGCTCTCAGCCTGTAGTGGTGACTAGATGGACAGGAAGAGAAAATTGTCTGTATTACATTTGAGAAAAAAGAAGAGAAAACCTAGAATTCACTGGGTACACCCTTTGAATACACAAAGGCACTTGTACGGTGCATTTGCCACAATTTTCGAGGAGCTGAAAAAAGATAATGATAAATTTTCAATTACTTCAGAATGTCTAAAACAACCTTTGAGGAACTCTTGTCACGTCTGCATGACCAGTTGCTAAATGAAATACAACATTCAGAGATGATATTTCGCCAGCACTACAACTGGCAGTTACCATCAAGTAAGAGGAAATAATATGGACCTTTCCTTGTAAATTTGCTTTTCCATATAGAAATTAAAAGGAGAAATGAAAACTAGTGTTAGCTGAAACATCTCTATTTATCAAAAGTATAAACTGATATATCTATATCAAAAACTAAAATCTTTTACTTTGATATAAAAAATCCATATCTCTCTCTGTTTCATTAATTAATGTAAATAAAACGTAAGTGTTAACTATAAAAACTTCTCAAAAAATCATATATATCGAAATCAAAAGCCTTTAGTCCTCTTTTATATCAATAATCTGCCGATAACCTTCTAATAATTTCAGTGTCAAAACATATATGTAACCTTAATGAAAAAAAACAGCAAATCATTTAGTGAATCATTTCTCAGTAGTTTATACTTAAGCTCTCCTAACCTGTAGTTCTTTCTTATTTACGAATAACACTATTGTTATTAATATTATTGTATGGTGTTATTTCGTTGCATGGAACCAGTGGTTATTCAGCAACGGAAATAACACTATTTATATCCCTCAAATGTTTTCAATACCCAATGCACCCGATCACCAGAAGCAGTGGAAGTCTACTGCTGTCGCACATATATGCAGGAAAAAATCGCATAGTGTGAAGACACGTATTGAAGGCAATGGCCAACTGCAATCGCGTCTGGGTGCAGCACCGGACATGACCAGTGGGGCCTGTCGGCAGTAATGCGATGCCGGACCGGCAAATTTGCCGGACCGACATAATGTGAAAAGGTACATTAGAGATAATAGTCGACTGCTAGTCGCATGTAGGTCCGACATCGTGTCGCATTTACGTACGACATAGTGTGAAAGGGCCCTAAGTAGGAATCGCCGGATTAGGACTACCTCTCGGTTTGGGGTTCCGAGACAGGACAGGTTTCTGACGTCCCCCGCCAATCCAGGGATCCAGACTCCTTTTCTCTCCTTCTTCTTCTTCTTCTTCTTCTTCTTCTTCTTCTTCTTCTTCTTCTTCTTCTCAGGTTAATCCATAATCTGTGTGGGTGTTTTCATCAGCCTCCTCCTGCTGTTTCTCTCTTGTGTCCGTCGTTAGTTCATTCCTTTGTTTGTCTCTCGTATCTTCATGCATGCAATCTCTCCTTCTTCTGTTATGTCTTCCTCGTCTACGTTTCCCTAACACTTCTGTTTCCATCATCTTACTTGTAACCTCCTACTCATCACCTCCACCTGTCATCAGGTGCCCTTTAAAGGTATCTTCATCTGGACTCTTGGGGTCTCCTGACATTCAGAGACTTTTGCTGATCCTATGATGTTTTCATTTGTTACCAAATCTCCGACCTTTAGTATCCTCATTATTCAGCTCTAATTTGCACGCACCCGAATATTTATACGTTCAATCAATAATGGATTGTATTATGATGTAAAAAAAATTCACTTGGTGTTTTACTACTTTAATGATATTGGTATCTATTCATTTATTTATTTTTCTTTTTCTTAGGCCTACGTGGGATCGTTCTTTATGAATGGGGATTTGCATTCTGAATAATAATAATAATAATAATAATAATAATAATAATAATAATAATAATAATAATAATAATAATAATAATAATAATAATAATAATAATAATAATAATAAAATTAATAATAATAATAATAATAATAACATATGACAATACACCAAGCACTACACCCAAGAGCAAATACGGACAGACTATACATAACACGAAAGAAAGGAGGGAGAGGACTACTAAGTATAGAGGACTGCGTCAACATCGAAAACAGAGCACTGGGGCTATATCTGAAAACCAGTGAAGACGAGTGGCTAAAGAGTGCATGGGAAGAAGGACTAATAAAAGTAGACGAAGACCCAGAAATATACAGAGACAGGAGAATGACAGACAGAACAGAGGACTGGCACAATAAACCAATGCACGGACAATACATGAGACAGACTAAAGAACTAGCCAGCGATGACACATGGCAATGGCTACAGAGGGGAGAGCTAAAGAAGGAAACTGAAGGAATGATAACAGCGGCACAAGATCAGGCCCTAAGAACCAGATATGTTCAAAGAACGATAGACGGAAATAACATCTCTCCCATATGTAGGAAGTGCAATACAAAAAATGAAACCATAAACCACATAGCAAGCGAATGCCCGGCACTTGCACAGAACCAGTACAAAAAGAGGCATGATTCAGTGGCAAAAGCCCTGCACTGGAGCATGTGCAAGAAACATCAGCTACCTTGCAGTAATAAGTGGTACGAGCACCAACCTGAGGGAGTGATAGAAAACGATCAGGCAAAGATCCTCTGGGACTATGGTATCAGGACGGATAGGGTGATACGTGCAAACAGACCAGACGTGACGTTGATTGACAAAGTCAAGAGGAAAGTATCACTCATTGATGTCGCAATACCATGGGACACCAGAGTTGAAGAGAAAAAATGGATAAGTATCAAGATCTGAAAATAGAAATAAGAAGGATATGGGATATGCCAGTGGAAATCGTACCAATAATAATAATAATAATAATAATAATAATAATAATAATAATAATAATAATAATAATAATAATATCATAGGCATGACAATCTCAACTGTCTGTCTCAGATGATAATTCTTTAATGATATTGTTTTCATATTTTCTGAATTTTCTTCCTAATAACCTCAAAAGTAATCATGTAAAAGATATACCCTACAGAGTTAACTTAGTTACAGAATAATTTCATGATTCTTAAAACTAATTTACAACAAAAGATCTCATCCATAATTCAACTATAAGAAAAATATTACTACAGAAAGGTATACTGATGGAGACAAAGATGAAATGTTGGCTCAATATCAGAATAAATGGTTCAGATAAAATTGAAGCCATATTTTATGCTTAGCGAAGAATGAAATTATGTTTTCAACAATGTATTTATTTCCAATTTACGTCTTCTCCTCATTGTCTTAGTTTTTCGTAAGGCTTGAAAATGATTCATTATGCTTTTAGGTTTAAATCCTTGACATCGAAAGTCTGAGTGCTTTTATAAACGTAGTTTATTTTTTACTGTTGATAAAGACGTGGCAAGGAGAGATGTATAACCCTCCCTTCCTAGAACATAACAGTAATTGAGTTATCAAATTTGCTTAAAAATAAAGCCAAAGACAACGACTTTTTAGTCAAGCTTATTTTGGTATTTTTTGTGAACCTTATATTACTGATTTTTTTATTCTTTGAGGTTTAAAGCTAAAAACATTTATATGTACTTTACATGAAATGAGCTAATCATTTCTTAGAGAAGGGAAAGCGTCAGCTCAAAAATGGAAAAGAATTTCTTGATGGCTTTTCAAAGTAAGATTAATAATAGTCACAGATATAAGGATCAAAGTAATATTCAAACGTTCAATTAAATATTGCAGCAACAAAAATCGTAGGACAAAGTTTATATTAACCCTCTTACGCCGGAGCCCTAAAAATCAAAAAGTCTCCCGTATGCCGGGCCTGGTTTGGAGTGAGCGCGGAAGTGGAAAAAATAATTTTTTCAAAAAATTACAGCGCGCGTACTTTTGAAGATTAAGAGTTCATTTTTGGCTCCTTTTTTTGTCATTGCCTGAAGTTTAGAATGCAACCATCAGAAATGAAAAATAATATCATTATCATATGAAAATAATGCAATATATGGTAGCGAAAAAAAAAAATTCATACATAATTGTATTCAAATCACGCTGTGCAGAAAACGGTCAAAGCTAACCAGTTACTTTTTTTTGCGTTGTATTGTACACTAAATTGCGATCATTTTGATATATAATACATTGTAAAACAATAAAAGCAACACCGGAAAAATATTATCACAAAATGATGTACGAATTCGTAACGCGCGGACGCAAAAAAATATTTTTTTCAAAAATTCACCGTAAATCACAATATTGTTCTAGAGACTTCCAATTTGTTTCAAAATTAAGACAAATGATTGAATATTATGATACTGCAAGAGTTTTAGATTAAAATTGCAGATTTTGACCATTTCGGACGAGTTAAAGTTGACCGAATGTCGAAATTTTTATATATATATTTTTTTATATGCACATATTTCGGAAATGGAAACAGCTACAACCTTTAATTATTTTTTGTTGTATTCTTCATGAATTTGCGCACATTTTGATATATGAAACTGTATAAAACGGCTAATATGAAAAGGAGCAAATATTAGGATAATGCGATTTACGCATTTCGGAGATTTTCGGCCGCGAAGCGGCGCGCGGAGGGAAGAAAGATATTTTTTTCAGAAATTCACCATAAATCACAATATTGTTCTAGAGACTTCAAATTTGTTTCAAAATTAAGATAAATAAATGAATATTACTACGCCGTTAGAGATTTAGCTTACAATTACGTTTTTTGACCATTTCAATTGCGTCAAAGTTGACCATACGTAGTATTTTTTCCAATTATCGTAATTTATATGCAGATATTTCAGAAATAAGAAAAGCTACAACCTTTAATTATTTTTTGTTGTATTCTTCATAAATTTTCGCACATTTTGATATATGAAACTCTATAAAACGGCTAATATGAAAAGGAGAAAATATTAGGATAATGCGATCTACGCCTTTCGGAGATTTTCAGCCGCGAAACGGCGCGCGGAGGGAAGAAAGATATTTTTTTCAAAAATTCACCATAAATCACAATATTGTTCTAGAGACTTTAAATTTGTTTCAAAATGAAGATAAATAAATGAATATTACTAGGCCGTAAGAGATTTAGCTTACAATTACGTTTTTTGACCATTTCAATTGCGTCAAATTTGACCGTACGTAGTTTTTTTATTTTTTTTTTCCAATTATCGTAATTTATATGCAGATATTTCAGAAATGAGAAAAGCTACAACCTTTAATTATTTTTTTTGTATTCATCATTAATTTGCGCACATTTTGATATATGAAACTCTATAAAACGGCTAATATGAAAAGGAGAAAATATTAGGATAATGCGATCTACGCATTTCGGAGATTTTCGGCCGCGAAGCGGCGCGCGGAGGGAAGAAAGATATTTTTTTCAGAAATTCACCATAAATCACAATATTGTTCTAGAGACTTCAAATTTGTTTCAAAATTAAGATAAATAAATGAATATTACTACGCCGTAAGAGATTTTGCTACAAATTACGTTTTTTGACCATTTCAATTGCGTCAAAGTTGACCGTACGTAGTATTTTTTCCAATTATCGTAATTTATATGCAGATATTTCAGAAATGAGAAAAGCTACAACCTTTAATTTTTTTTTTTTTGTATTTTTCATGAATTTGCGCACATTTTGATATATAAAACTCTATAAAACGGATAATATGAAAAGGAGCAAATATTAGGATAATACGATCTACGCATTTCGGAGATTTTCGGCCGCGAAGCGGTGCGCGGAGGGAAGAAAGATATTTTTTCAAAAATTCACCATAAATCACAATATTGTTCTAGAGACTTCAAATTTGTTTCAAAATGAAGATAATAAATGAAGAATTATTAGACTGTTATGGTATTTTTGCTTACCCAAAAATACCAACATAAAAAAATAAAGATATATATATCTTTATATATATAAATAAATATATATACATATATATATATATATATATATATAAATATATATATATATATATATATATATATATATATATATATATATATATATATATATATATATAATATATATATATATATCTATATATATATAATATATATATATATATATATATATATATATATATATATATATATATATATATATATCTACTATATATATATATATATATATATATATATATATATCTATATATATATAATATATATATATATATATATATATATATATATGTATGTGTTTCTTTATTTATTACATTTTCCGATTCTGGTACGAATATAAATAAAAGGAATGCATGGTGACACTTTTGTTTCTTTTTGCATACAATGAAATATCGTATTCATGCATAGATACTGAGATATAAAAACTTGAAAATAAATAAAAAAAATAAATATAAAACAAATGCAGAATACTCACTCCTAATCCTGACTCTTCGTTCTATTCTTGTTTTCTCCCTCCTCCATTGAAGAGTCTTGCATTTTTTTTTTTTCGTCTTGACATGACGAGGTACAGGTGGAGGAGGGAGACGCGCGCCCTTACGGCCGCTGGGATAGGGCGCGGTTCCGTGCGCCTCCCTTGACCGCCGCTGAGTCGCACTCCAATAGAAGACCACACTGTGGTATTTGCGGTCACACTCCCCGAACCTGCATAGAGCTATCTTGCAGGTGCGACAGAAGAACCGGGTGTCTCTCCTTCTGCCATTCATATGGCACACCCGGCACCGTTTCTGCCTGCGCCCTTCTAGGAGATCCAGTGTGTGATCCCCTGGCATCAGCCGACACGGAGGGTCCACTACCCGACGAGAAGGGCGCGGGTGGGGGCGTCAGCAGGGGCGGCGGCAGCAGGGGCGTCAGCAGCAGGGGCGGCGGCAGCAGGGGCGTCCGCAGCAGGGGCGGCGGCAGCAGGGGCGTCCGCAGCAGGGGCGTCGGCAGCAGGGACGGCGGCAGAAGGATGACCGAAGTTGGCACCCCGAAGGTCTGCCCTTTCCTCTATGGGTAGATCTACAGCTCGGGGCAGGGGGCCAGACATGGACGGCCACTCATTGGGATCAAAGTTGATGAGGGCTTCCCCGGCTGCCTCGAGGAACTGTAAGTGGCTCATCCTCCGTAGATCGGGACCGTAGTCAGTACCCACAGTAGAGTACGTAGGCATTTTGGAGGGCCAACTGCAGAATGTATTTCAGGAGCTTTTGGGTCCATCTCCTGGTTCTCCTGGCGAAGGGATAATATTGGATGAGTTGATCAAAGAGATCAACTCCTCCCATGTGCCTATTGTAGTGCCCAATGACGGTAGGGCGCTCTACACGAAACTGCTCATACACAACTCGGCCCTGTCGACGCGTCTTCTTCCGCTGCACGATCTCCTCTTGGACAGGTTCATGGCTCGTCGTAATCATGGGGACGAGTCGGACACCCTTCCAACAGATGACGAGACAGCTCCCTTCCGCCGCCACTGTGTCTCTCCTCTTGCCAGATGTTGCTGATGGCTAGTGTACCTCTTGAGGGAATTCGGGGCCCCACGCACCAACCGAAGGGTACCACTGACGTGAACACCTGCATCATACAGTTCCTGGGCCAGGGATACCGAGTTATAATAATTATCCATAAACAGGTGGTATCCCTGGTTACGGAAACGATCCACAAGCTCGAAAACAGTGTCACGCATCGTGGAGAAGACCCCGGAATACACCGAAAAGTCCACGACGTAGCCAGTGTTGCCTCGGTAATAAAAAAAAATTTCACGCCATATTTCTTCGGCTTCTTGGGGTTATACACTTTGATGCTTAGACGTCCTTTGTAAGGCATCATCCCCTCATCTAAAGAAAGGTTCTTTCCAGGAATCACGAGAGTTTTACAGCGTTCACGAATATATTCCAACACTGGGCACACTAAAATGAGGCGATCAGAGTTATTCCGGGGTATGGCCCTTCGGTTGAAGCGTTAAAATATCTGTCCAACGCCAGGAAAGTATCACGGGGCATAATGCCGGGCACATAGGGCGTACATAAAAGAAAGTTACGCCTCCAATACATCCTGACGTCGGCAGCAGGAAATCAATCCAAAAAAAAACGTGGAGCCCAAAAAATGCGCCATGTCAGGGAGGTCGCAGCCTCGCCAGTGATAAGATAATGTCGTGCGTAGTTCATCACGGCAATACCTGGCGTAGTCCACCGTCTCTGCTACCAGGTACTCCAGCAATTCCCGCGTAAGGAAAAGCTGAACAAAACCCAGAGCAGTCAGGGGAACAGGTACGGTGAGCCCAGGATTTGCCGTAAATGGATGCATGGTAGGTGGTGTGGGGTCCTCTGTCCACCCATCGTCGCTCTCGGACGACCCTAGGCTAGCACGACTATTCGACCTTCTACGTGCCCCTGCGCGCGCGAGCTGGGCACGATTTCCCACACGAACCCCCCTCAACCTGGCCCATCTCCCTCACTCAAGCCTTCGCTTTCTGTATCATCATCGCCAACAAAACTTGATCCTAAATCATCGTCCTCCCCCTCCTCAGATTCCCCCTCATAAGCACTATTACTACTAAATTCTAGTTCACTTTCGGGATGTGACCCTCGAACGGACATTGGGGGCAAATAATCCTCGTCAACACTATGATCGGGAGTAATGTCCTCGTCACTGGATGACCAACCGCCAACAAAATGAGGACTTGCCAAATGCTCTCGATCGAGCTCCGATAAATAATCGTCAATGTCTCTTGGTTTGAGCCCTTCCAAATTCCTACGAATGCCCCTAAATATGGCACGATGTTTCCTTGGGGTTACTAACGGCAAATGAGACACATTCGAAGCACTTTCATCGACACGTGGTCGCACAGAACGGCGTTGAGGAGCGAGGTCAGGTTGGGTGCTGGGTCCTTCGCCAGCATCCAAGTCCAAAACTCTTCTAACACGATCCCTTCCGACGGGTAAAACGCGCTTTCGCGTGTCATACGACGGTCAGACATCTCTATGAACGTTCTGTACCAACACAAATGTTCAAAGTCTCGCACAAGCTCAGTCAAACACGATTGCGGCAAAAGATCGCTGACGGATGATGCTACGATGATGCTGGCTGGAGCGAGAAGGAAGGATTCCGCGCATGCGCACTTGGGTCACGCTTCAAAACAAAACAAGGCCTTGATCCGTGATCTCCCAGCATCCCCCAAGGCGCGTGATTCAAAAGTTTTCGGCTGGTAGGCCTATAAGTAGTTTTTCCGCGAATTTAAAAAAAAAACTTTTTTGAGTCGACGTATGGTACGTCCAATCGGCATACGGGAGACATTTTGACTCGACGTTTAATACGTCCAATCGGCGTAAGAGGGTTAAAGAATAATAAATTAGATACCGGATGAATGTTCATTCTACAGGAATTGTAAAAATATGAACATAAAATAATAGTTGTATAATTTAATACATAAAAAAAATTGTTTCACACAAAAATGGGAAAATTTATAACAGTGATACAATATGAATCATAAATAATTATTAATATTGATATAAGGAAACAACAAAAACTAAATGCAGAGACAAGAGGAGAAAAACAGTGAGGATAAATATGAAAATCCTTCCCGGCAGAATCCCAAGCAGAATCCAACTCCAGTGGAGAGATACCACAATCAAAGTTAACCAGTGTTCAATTTCCGCGACCTTCTGCAGTTCCTACCTAGAACACGGCAGTCCGAAATCATTCTTAGATCTTTTTCTCCCACAAATTCCTTCTCTCCTCTCTCTCTCTCTCTCTCTCTCTCTCTCTCTCTCTCTCTCTCTCTCTCAGTCAAAATTCTCATCATGCTGCATGATAGCAAACGATCAACACTATGGGGAATCTCTCTCTCTCTCCCCCTCCCACCACCCCCACTCTCTCTCTCATTTATTATACGCGTACATTAAAAATTTTCATGAAGAAAAGAAGTTTTCTTATAGAAAATACCTAAAGGAAATGAAAGTTAAAGAAAAACTCTCTACTTTCCAAGAAAAAATCATAATAGTAAATATATGATGTTATAATATATTTTTTTTATGTTTTCAATATGTCTACAGTTTTAAACCAAAAATGGAAAGGTTACCATTAAAAGTCCCGAATCCCTCAGCGATTATATTCTGTGCAATTTTCTATGTATATAAATATGAATAACTTGATTACGAAGTATATAAAAGGTGATGCTATATGTGCTAAACTTGGAGAGGGTTTGAATTTTAACTTCTTATTTCCAGGGTATTTCTGTTTCAAGAAAAATTCAATGGGTTTAGCAAGGAGAAATATATGCCATGGGCCTCTATGACTGATGGTAAAATTATATATATCTTCTTATTTAACTGAAGTGCTTGCTTTTATGTTGCCCAATAAACTTTTCTTCCCGTAAAATATTAATCCAGCATCAAGTTCCAGGAGGAATATTGGGCGGCATCTGGCTGTGTCTCATCATCGTAAGGATCTTCTCCCACGCATCTAAATGACTAAATTAATGCACCGGCGGAAAACGTCCTAGAGACTGAACGTACTTCCTATGGATGAGTTATGAGATTCTTTAGGAGTCTTCTGTAAGCATATTGGTTGCAAGTAGATAAGTGAGTGGGGGGTTCATGTATATCCTTATCTCTATGTCATAGATCCAGGTCTTGCTATGAACCGTCCAAAACTCCATTTCCTTTCCCCTTCCATTTCAAAACGTTTCTGTTGCTACACGTTTTCACATCGGGACCTCTTCATAAACCTGTTCATTTTTTTTTAGAATTGTAACCTTTATTATTTGTTGCAACGGCCTTTTTGTAAACGAAATAAAAAGGGAGATAAAAGCCGATCTGAACCCAGTACTCATCAAGTTCGTCTTCAGCAACGTCCTAGTGATGACCAGGGAAATGGTCGAAACTTGTTGACTACATCAGCACTTACGACAAACTGACGAAGAATCCCCTCCAAAACGTCCCCACAGAATTTTTTCGTAAAGTAAGATTATTTGCCAATACAAAAAGAGTATTGAACTATTAGAGAAATTTTAAGTAATTAATCCTAAACTCCCCTATTTTTATGGCCTTCCCAAAACTCACAAAGACAATCTTCCATTCAGACCCATCATTTCATGTGCCGGAGCTTTCAATTACAAAATTTCTAAATGATTAGCTGGCCTCCTTTTCCCCCTTTTTTAGGCACTTTTTCTTCCAGTCACATTAAACATTCGGAAGATTTTTGTCACAAATTCAGAGAAGCACATATACCACTTCACAACATAAAACTTTTAAGCCTTGACGTAGATTCCCTATTCACAAAAGCACCAGTACAGGACGTTCTTCAGTTTTTGAGGGAAAAATAATTCCCCTATTCAGATCATTTCCCATTGGCGCTTGACAAAATAATAAAGTTAGTTGAATATTGCATCTAATAACGTATTTTTATTTGGGGGGAATCACTCTACAAGCAAAAATTTGGGAGTAGTATGGGTGGTCCTTTAAGTCATGTTTTAGCCAATCTGTACATGGAATACTTTGAAACTACAGTAATAAATGCAATAAAACCCAAAAAAACAAAAACATGCTGTGGATGAGATATGTAGATGATATTCTAACATTTTGCGATAATAGGTGGGGCAATTTTAATGAATTCCTTTATAAATTAAACGCATTAGTGCCCAGCATCAAATTTAAAGTTGAATGGGAAACAGACAACAAAATTCGTTTTCGTGATGTTTTAATAATCAGAGACACGACAGAATACAAATTTACCATATACAGAAAAACAACGTTCTCACTTTCATACATTCACTACTTTAGCTATCACGACATTGCTATCAAGATAGGTGTAGCCAGCAACAGCAACCTGTTCTTAAGAGCCTTACGAATTTGTTCCCCAGATTTCCTGGAAAAAGAATTTGAACTAATTCGTAAGCAACTTTCATCTTTAAAGTATCCTGACCATATAATTGAGAAAGCAATTTACAAAGCAAACGTAATTTCCTACCGACCCCCTAAAGACAAGACCAGAGATACACCCAACAATAAAATAAAAATTCCACACCTGGACACGATTAAGAAGGTGACTCAGACCCTCAGAAAATCTATCCCTTTTGCATTTACTTACTCAAACACCTTAGCCAAATCCCTGATTAACGTCCAACAAAAGACATCCCCCAAGGACGCTGGAGTTTATCAAATCCCATGCCAGGACTGAGACCAATCTTACATCGGATTTCCAGGGAAATCACTTCCCCAGAGATTAATACAACACAAATGGTCAGTTAGATATGGACAACAGAACTAAGCTATTTTCAACCATATAAATGAACATAACCATAGAATAAACTGGAATTTGTCAAATATAATTTATAGCAGCAACTGCCGGTACAAGAGTCAAATGATGGATTCAGCCTTAATAAAAGAGAGGCAGGTAATGAATATCTCAAAAGGAGCATGGGTTTCAGATGTGATCGACAAGGTTTTCATTCAACGAACGCTTCAGAAGAATAAAGGAAGATTATCAGCGGGGATGACCTAAATAGGCTTACCTGTGGATGGATCTCTTGGTATAAATACCACCTTTTCTGTAAACTTTTCTCATTCATATACCTGAAGAGAGAGACAGCAGTCTCTGAAATATAGTACTTTTCTCTCTATATTTTGGTGTTTTTATGGGCTCTTTTTATTAGATGGAATTCTGTTGTAACAGAAATTTTTTAGCAGTCATATATATATATATATATATATATATATATATATATATATATATATATATATATATATATATATATATATATATATATATATATATATATATATATACACACATTTCAGGGGTTTCTTTTTCATTACTAGCAATACTAAAACTTTTTAAGCTTTTTGATAACATAAATCAATTATATAAGGTGGGTAGCAGAGATCGTGATACGCAAAGCACGTAAGAACATAGAAGAAAAAATCGAAATTTTGATATTAAGATGGTGGCCAGAATAAAAATGTACATATGTTAAATTATTTGTGGGTTTCCTATAAATACTGAATTTACATTGGAAAGATTCTCTATGTATTAATACATCTAGGAAAGGGATGACATTGTTATTTTCAATTTCAACAGTGAATATTATGGATGGCACTAAATTTTTCAATTTAGACAATAAACCATTTACATCGATACCAACAGGTAAGACTACTAAGATTTCATCTACATATCTGAACCATTTTAAAGCGACAAGTGTGATATTCGGGAGGTGTTGTCTTTCAAAACATTCCATATATAAGTTTGAAAGGAGAGGTGATAAAGGTTACCCATGGCCATACCAAATATTTGTTGGTAATATTCTCCATTAAAAATAAATCTGCAATCACAAATACACAACTTAATCAATGAAATTATGTGACTTACGGACATAGCTAATTCAAGCAATACAAGTTCATTACTTAAATATTCTAGCACAGAGTAATTAATTAGTCCCACATGTATATAGTTATATTTTCTCTCTCTCTCTCTCTCTCTCTCTCTCTCTCTCTCTCTCTCTCTCTCTCTCTCTCTCTATTTCTCTCTCTCTCTCTCTCTCTCTCTCTCTCTTGCTAGATATATTTATATCCTTTCTTCGTCTTTTTACTCATTTTTTGGGAACATTTTTGTAAATTTCATGGTAATAAGTTGTATATGCCTACTTGTTTTTTCAAAATGTATTGTTTTCTGGATGAATCATCTGTTGACCACGTGTGTGCTCCTCAAAGGTGTGGCTGCCTAAAAAACGCTAATCTTGCCCTCAGTCGTTTCCTCGTTTCTGTAGAGTGAAATCGACCTTATTGCTAATCTTGTAATGTCAGTTTGGATATTAAGACTACTTTTACTATGTTTTTCCTTTGTATGACCAGTTGTGCCTGAGTAAAGGGTCGTGCTTGAACGAAAGTTCTTGACTATCTCGCTTTTCATTTTTTCCTTCGTGGCAAAAACCTTTATTTATACATAGCATCACGTTTTATATACTTCGTGATAAATTATCAAAATAAATATATATATATATACATATTAGATGTATATATATATACATATATATATATATATATATATTATATAGATATTAATATATATGATATATCATATATATATATATATTAATATCATTATTATATATATATATATATATTATATATTAGATACATTACATATAAATATATATATAATAAATATATATATATTTTATATAATATATGATATATATATATATATATATATAATATAATATATATATATAATATATATATCTAAATTATATATATATATATATATATATATATATATATATATATATATATATATATTATATATATATATATATATTATACATATAAGTTTACTCTCAATGATATATAGAATATTTACAAAGATCATATTAATCTAAATAGAAAGACAGCTAGACTTTAATCAACCAAGAGAGCAGGAAGGTTTTAGAAGCGGGCATTCAACAACTGATCATATCCATGTAATTAACCAACTAAAGGACAAATCAACAGCGTATGACAAACCACTATGTATTGGATTTGTAGACTATGAAAAAACTTTTGATTTTGTCAAAACTTGAGCAGTAATGATAGCCTTTCAAAAGCAGGGAATAGATGATTCTTATATTAGAACACTTGAAGATGTCTACATGGTTAGTACAGCAATATTAAAACTAAATAAAGACAATGAGAAATTTCCGATTGAGAAAGAGTTAGACATTGAGAAGAGCAGAGGTCATATTAAAGGAGTATTTATTAGCACTAGTTAGGCAACACTTGAACGATGACCTTGATTCTGGTTACCCTTACTCTAGGATGGAGAAAGCAACCCATCACTCCTAATGGAGCCCGATCCTTACCACTTGAATTTTATAATTACAATTAAATTACAAAGTATAATCCGCCTGTAATTAATTAAATTACATTATTTACTATAATTTCATTTTCAATTTCAATTACAATTACACGTAACTATGTAATTAACTACATTTAGATTAAATTACAATTACAATTACTCCAACTTTGCACAGAGTAGAACTATGTCATCTGCAAATCTTAATTTGTTAAGGTATTCCCCATTAATATTAATTCCTGTATTTTCCCCATCTAAATTCTTAAAAACTTCTTCTAGGCGCGCTATGAATTATTCATAGCGCGCCTAGAAGAAGTTTTTAAGAATTTAGATGGGGAAAATACAGGAATTAATATTAATGGGGAATACCTTAACAAATTAAGATTTGCAGATGACATAGTTCTACTCTGTGCAAAGTTGGAGTAATTGTAATTGTAATTTAATCTAAATGTAGTTAATTACATAGTTACGTGTAATTGTAATTGTAATTGAAAATGAAATTATAGTAAATAATTGTAATTTAATTAATTACAGGCGGATATACTTTGTAATTTAATTGTAATTATAAAATTCAAGTGGTAAGGATCGGGCTCCATTAGGAGTGATGGGTTGCTTTCTCCATCCTAGAGTAAGGTAACCAGGAATCAAGGTCATAGTTCAAGTGTTTCCTAACTAGTGCTAATAAATACTCCTTTAATATGACCTCTGCTCTTCTTCTATCATTTACACTTCCAAAAATAAATTATGTAACCCTATTAGCTCGATTTGCTCACCTCAATACACTTTTTCATGTGCCAAAGATTAGCATTTACATTCGCACCGAAATCAGTTGTAATTGTAACTGTAACTGTAATTGAATTTGTTGTTAAGTAATTGTAATGTTAATGTAATTGCTATTTCCAAATATAATTGTATTTTACACTTTTGAAAGTAATTCCTCCCCTGACTCAGTGAATCAGGGGAGGAATTACAGATGATAGAAGATTTTAGTAGAAAACGCAGAAATGTAGCATAATAATACTAATAATAATAATAATCATCATCATCATCATCATCATCGTCATCATATTCTTGTCAAACAAAGAACAGGATCTAGTGACTTCTAGAATGGCTCCACAAATTTCCCTGATTACACTGGGTGACTGTCTCCATGGAATAATGGGGTCGAAGTTGTGAGCAGAATTACTTCTCTTCTGGTCAATTTGCCTTTAATTCGAATTTACTACGTCATTGCCTGAAACAACGTTAAATAACTAGCTGCCCATTAACAACCTGGGGAAATAATGTTGAAGACAACGGCTGAAGGCATCTGGGGAAGAGCAGCGCTATATTGCAATGTGGCTCGGGAGCCATTCCAGTGAGTCTTCAGCGATGGAGTCAATTACTCGCAGTGAGCAGATGATTAGATCCTCTACGATGAATAATCCGCAGCAGTCATCCATAGTTTTCGCTGGAATCTCCCAACAGAAGAAATATACTCATTTTGCAGTTTATAACCTTTACCTGATTAGTCTATGAAATGCTAAAGATACTGAGATTCCCTTTTACTTAGTCTTCTTGTTTAGGCCAGGACAGAAGAATAACAGAGCAATAGGAGGAAAGATTATGGCTAAATCTTGAAGGAAATAATTACAGTAAGACTGAACGTCAAGGGAAGCAAGAAAAAAATTTCAAAACAGAATTTGAGACAAAATGTCGTCTTTATTCTTTTTGCGAAGTTGCTCCGTGTAACTTTACCAAACTATGATCAAGTCAGATTATCCTCAGTTTTCCTTCAAACTGATTTTACGTCCATTCTCCTAAATATCTCGAGTGCAAGAGCTTTACTGATTAACGATATTATAACCTTTGTGGAAAAAATTAAAATACGAGAATGAAAGAGGAACCAATGCTCATGAAGATAAAAAGCTGATGCTTACGTTTGCTTTAGTTGATCTGAATCGTCTCTTGGTCGCGAGTTATCCTCTACAAAAAGTATGCCAGTTTATGAAAAGATGATAGTACATATCGATGATTGCTATAACAAGTGTTATATATCATGGGTTATTGTGTTATGCGTAATATATTCACGTAAAATATCAATTATTTTTAATGAACACAAAACACTCCTGCTCATTAAAAGGATCATATGATAAATATGATGTTAGTAATTGCCAGAGTGACAGTTTTAAAATAAGACTATCCTAATATTTCTCATGATATGAATGTAAAGAGAAGCGTTTTGTTTGACCTATAAGCAGCTGAATTAAATCCTTCTATGAATGACGATAACTCGCAAGGATTACGCAGTACTGAATCTTTTATGTTTCTGTAGACACTATATTCAGCAGCTTCAACTGGACATCCATAATTTTGTTATGGGATGTTGATGAAGACAAGTGAGGAAGTCTTTCACCGAAGCCTCGTTAGGATAAAGTTAGGAACACTGTGGATATTGGGTCAATTGCTCCGTGTGAGAGGGAGACTTTGACGAGGTGCTGGTGAGCTTCTGTACAGGTGTGTGAAACTCTAAGTATTGTGGAAGGGCTTAGTAACGGAAGTTCATTCAAGATTCATCATGAGTGTGAAATAAAACAGGATATGTCTTAATGTAAATTTATCAAAACACCTAAGTTTTGACCAATTTTATATTTTTATGTTTTTCCCCTACCAATTTTTATGCTCATTTTTATTCGTATCACGTTCATTCTCCATCTCCATCTAAATCTTACTTAAAAATCCCAAGCATCATTCCCTGTTCATTGACTTTTACAAGCGCTCAAATCCACTATCACGAACTGTTCGTTCAACTCCGGCATCCTTATGTAGAAGTCTTCACCTCAGATCTTTCTAGTTCAGTATTGTGAGAAGACAATATCTGCCGAAGCGACTGACGTCCCTGATGCTGTAGATAATCCTTAAAGGGAAGACACATCTTCATATTTTATTTTTTATTTTTTTTGTTCTATGGGGATAATACCGGAATAAGATTATAAACGATACAGCGGTTAATGTATGTATGTGACAGTCACCGTCATCTTATTTTCTCTCGGCTGATGTTCTGAAATAAAAAAAGTAGAAAAAAAAATGCAAACTAATTTATTTATATGAAAAATTGTTTATTTGTGTGAGAGAAGGAGTAAGTAAAACAATTCATAATAATATTAAAAATGGTGTGGGATAACACTACAACCATAATTCTGGGAGACTCAAATGGCTCTAAATGACTAAGTTTTTTTCAGGTTCGTCAGAAAATTCTCAAGCTCCTTATTACAAACCTGCCAGTAATGAAATTTGTCACACATGATTTCCGGGAAAGTTTTTCTTCCATGTATTTCAATAAGTTTGTTTTTTCTTGAAAAAATGTGGTCCAGTGTTTGAGTATCCTGTACAAGGAAACTATTGTGATGGCTTTGCTCGTTCCAACTTTTTCAGTCCTCCTCAGATCTTGAAAACGACTGAGGCTGCAAATTGGTATGTTGATCATCCACCCTCCAGTCATCAAACATATCAAATACCATCAGTAGATTCTATTCTATTTAAGGTTGAAGTTAGCCATAATCGTGCGTCTCACAACGCTATAAGACAGGCCACCACCGAGCCGTGGCTGTAAGTTTCATGCAGTATTATACGTTTAACAGAAAATTCGATTATGCCGAATATACTTCGGCGCAGTTTTTACTTGTAATATTTTGTTAATGACTTCTTGATCAAGATTTGGCGTTATTTTCGTGTCTTGGAATATCTCATTTTATTTAAATGATAATAATGAAAAAAAAACAAAATCCGCTCAAACCAGATCCAAGAGGTTTGATTTTTATTTAATTAATTCTTCCGGATTTACAGCCTGCATGAGAGGCCTACACACTTCGCTCAGATACAAACGCGTTTCAATTCAAATATATAAAACTGAAACGCGGAATTTCAGGTTTTTATCTTACGAAGTGATGAAGTGAAGAGCTGTGACGTTTATTAGCCAAAGGATTTTCGTTTCACAACTAATATCTTATCTCGGAGTTCGCTGTAAGTACTTTATATTTTCCTTGGCAATTATTACTATAGATGTATACATACCGCAAAAAATGGCGTTGATTCAAGAAAGGTAGAAAAGACGAGTCCCAAGTTTGAAAGTTACGTTTCCGTTCTGAACCATGTTGCCTTCATTCGGAATAATCGCGCAAACTGGCTCTGGGATCGACAACACCAAGTCTGGATGTACAATGTTTCATGTAGCCTACACTAGCTGTGTTACACAGTAAAGATAAATATGTGGATTCATATTAATTTTTATATTCACTATTATTCCTTTGTTCAAACCGTGTCTTTTCTGAACGTTTTGACGTTCCAAAATAGAAAAAATTATTGTTAAGCAATCATTTCACACCAAACGAAAAACGTTAGTCTTTTATCCTAGAGTTATGCTAACCAAAACTACATTGTTATGCATGCTACATCTCTGTATCACTGGTTGTATGCTGATTTAGGAGAGAGAGAGAGAGAGAGAGAGAGAGAGAGAGAGAGAGAAGCAAAAAATCCCCATGATATCTGCTCAAGAAAGATCAAAGGTCAGGACTTAGTCGTCCAAAGCCAGATACCGAATATCTTCAGCAATGCTTTTAATAACATTTCTGGAGAAGCTGGGCTGACACAGCCAAGGTAAGAATCTCTATTGCCTCTTTCCCCTCTTTCTTACAAAGCCCGTCAGCTCCCTTCCCTTTCCTTCCCTTCTTTCATTATTCCTTCTCTTTTTACCCTCCTTCTTTCTCCTCAGATTAGATGAGGCTCTCTTCTCTTATCTTCTTCTTTTTAACTTTTTAACCCTCCTTCTTTCTCCTCACGATTAGTATGAGTCTCTTCTCTCTTCCTCCTTCTCATGCATATATTCTGACTCTTTCCCTCCACTGCATCCTTCTCCACCTTTTGGCAATAAAGTAAGTCGCTTTTCCATTAGTTGATTTCTCACTTTTCCTTTTACTTTTTATTTTTTCTGAATGGATGCTGGTGAAAATATGAATACTAGAAAATGTAGCTAAACCCAAACCTTTTTCGCAAAAGGTAAATGCAACATGTTAAAGAGAGAGAGAGAGAGAGAGAGAGAGAGAGAGAGAGAGAGAGAGAGAGAGAGAGAGAGAGAGTGGGGGGTGGGGAATACCAGACTTATTTAACGAATTAAAAAACTAAAATCCTATTACCAATTATTCCTCGTCTCGGACAAAAATTGGTGACACTAGATCTGTAGAGTTAATGAATTTGTGTATCACTCATTCGTGTAACATTGTTTCTTTTCGTTATTTAAGCTCTTTGTGTTATTCATTTTCTTTTATGCTCCTTACTTGACTCCCCACTCAAAGAACAGCTGAAGCATTAGTATACGGTTAATCAAAATTATTTTTAGAACTGAATCTATGTTGTTGGCTGAACATATGATGTAGATAAGTAGAAAAAGAAAAAAAATAGATCAACTGCGTAGTTTCCGTGACACCCGACGATCACAAAACTTCATTGTCAGCGTTGGAACTCATGTCTCGTAAATAAGTTATGTTTCATATTACTTTATTTTCCAAACAACGTTTTTTAAACGACTTACAAGCGCCAAAGCAATTCAAATAACAACTTATGTTTTAAATATCCCGTTTTAAAGGCGTGATACATTAGACGCTATCAAACAGAAATCATTTGTATATAACGATGCAAATTTCGACTGAGCATCATCTATAAAATTCAAGTGGATCAATTACCAAACCCCTAATCCATAAAAGCGTCTGAAGAAAAGTCAGAGAGTAGGTAACCAATAGTTTTCTCTCCTCTGGTAAATTGCTGTGCACTTCTTGACAAAAATTAGTGGGACTGGTAGATCAATCTCGTAGTGGAAGATGGACGATAGTTCGACTAAAAGAAAGATAGGATTAAATTTTCATTTCACACACACACACACACACACACACACACACACACACACTCACACGCATTATTAACCTTATTCATATGTAACAAGCCCATAGGGGCCACAAACTTGAAATCAAGCTTCCAAAGAACATGGTGTTCATAATACAACACACATTTTAAAATATACATATATATATATATATATATATATATATATATATATATATATATATATATATATATTATGAATCATCATCATCATCTTAATCAGCTGTTGCTAGTTCACTGCGGGACAAAAGCCTCAGACATGTCCTACAACTCCCTTTTGTTTGTAGTCTTTCTATACCCGCAAATTTTCTCAGCTCTTCAAGTCATCGTCTTTTCTTCCTTTCCCTGCTTCATTTGCAATCTCTAGGGACCCATTCTGTTATTCCTTTCGTCCATCTTTTTCTTACTTGTTGTTAGAATATCCTCTACTTTAGTTTGCTCTCGTATCCATGTTGCTCTTTTTCTGTCTCTTAGTGTTATTCAGATCATTATTCTTTCCATAACTCTTGCAGTTGTAACTAGCATATGTCCTAAGGCTTTAGTAAGGCTCCAAGTTTGTAATGCATAAGTTAAGACTGGTAGGACCATCTGGTCAAATACCTTTTAAAGTGACATATATATATATATATATATATATATATATAAATATATATATATATATATATTATATATATATATATATTATATATATATAGATATATATAAGTATGGAGACAGGAGCAATCACTCAGGGATAGACATATTGGAGTAGGGAGACGCGTTTTGTCTTTCATCCATTTATTAGCGCCGACGTTTCGTATCAACTTGATACATTTTCCAGGCTGAAACGATTACACATCAATTGCGTATAAGTAAAAAGATACACACAATGTTTACCAACACCAAAATTAAAAACCTTTTAATAAATTAAGAATAAAAACAGTAAAAACAGAAACACAGAATAACAGTGAAAGGGCAAGGAGCGAATACAGAGAAACAAATTAAAATTAAAAAAGAATTAAAAAATAATAACTAATATAAAAATATATATAATAATAATAATGAATAATAATAATAATCATAATAATAATAATAATAATAATAATAATAATAATAATAATAATAATAATAATAATAATAATAATAGAACGAACAAGACACCTACCCACAGCGGTAGCGTAAGGAGAACTGACACGAAAAATTGTTATGGAAGGGAGTGTAAACAAAACAACAGGTAATTAGGCAATAAACAGTTGGGTGGAAGACGATTGGTGGTTAAGAGAAGGTACAGTTAGCTTAATCATTATTGATTCAAGGGTGGTTAGTTCGTCTATATGTCGGGTTCTTCCTACAATATTAAAATGACTGGCATCTATGTGTGTTTTGCAACTTTTACTGTGATTTCTTATGTTAGATTGTTCTGGATTTGATAGTCGACAACCCGTTCTATAGCTAATTCCTTGATGAGAGGAAATTCGGACTTTTAGCAGCCTCCTGGCTTATAAACGACACCGGAGGCAAACAGGGAACTGATCTTATCCTTATCTTGGAAGAGTGAGCCGATAGTTCTGGGGTTTATGGGAATTAGTTTCAAATTAAGGGCAGGCAATTGCTCATTGAATAAGTTGATGCATTTTTTCCTAAATTTATTATTATGGAGAAAGGGAAATCTAGCAAACATACGGAGCTTGGGGACACTATGGACTATTGGGGGTGGATTGAATTTTAGATCAAGAAGCTTATTAAGGGATCTATGAAAAATTGCTGGAGGGAAATAATTATCCTTAAAGTAATCAGCAAGGAAAGTCCCTTCAGTATGAAAGGTAGACCAGCTTGATGTCAGATTAATGGCTCTATGGAGGAGAGTTGACACGGAATTCATTTTAAAGTTAAAAAAACATGAGCTATAAAAATTGGTCCCCAGGCCAGTAAAGGTGCTCTTTCTATAAATACCAGTATGGAAGCCAGACTCGTCCTTGGATATCCTCACATCAAGGAACGGAAGTGAATTCTGTGTTTCTGTTTCAACCGTAAATCTAATGTTATGGTGTTGGTTGTTTAAATACTCAAGAAAGGTATCAGCATGGTCATTACATCTGAACAAGGCGAAAGTGTCATCTATGTAGCGTCTATAAAAGAGTGGGCGGAAATTAGGTGGGCATACATCTAGAGCTCGCTCCTCCAGGGAGCACATAAATATGTTAGCAAAAGTAGGACCCAGAGGGCTTCCCATGGCCATCCCCTCAGTCTGCTTAAAAACCGTATTATTAAAAACAAAGGGCGTGTCCAGCACGGCTAATTCTAAAAGCAACTTGAATTGAGTTCTATTAAAATTGCATCCCCATTTACTTAGAGGTACGACATAGTACCTGGCTTCTGCATATATATATATATATATATATATATAATATATTATATATATATATATATATATATATATATCTATATATATTATATATTATATATGTATATATTTATATATATGTATATATATATATATATATATATATATATATATATATTATATATATATATATATATATATATATATATATATACGTATATATTTATTTTTCTGTTAAAACAGGATACGTCTCAAGTATAAAAGGTCTATTAAAACACGCTGGTTTAAAGCTAACGACTATATTTCGTTGAACTGACACCCACCCTTATCAAGTTATTAATGTTAAAAGAAGTTTCATTAGGTGATGCCTGAGATCATAGTTAAACCAACGCAGCTTCTGTCAATTATCATAATTCTCTTCATCATTGCCATAAAGAAGATATTGTCTATATGGTCAGAATATATACATACACACACACACAGTTAGAAGAGTGGTTTCTAAAGGTCGCTTTTGTTTACGTTAAACGATAATGCTCTCAGCCTGTGGAAAATAGACTCTATGGGGAGGACAAATTTGATGTAATTAGGTCTGAAATTAGGTAGGCAAAACTCCAACCCTAGAGATAAAAGAAACTCTTCATGTTTAGATAACACATGTTTTGATAGATTAAAAACAGTCACTCTTTCTTTGGCAAAATTTGGAATAATAACAGCCAAACCTTCACGCTGAGAGAGAGAGAGAGAGAGAGAGAGAGTGAGAGAGAGTTGGAATATATTGAGAATTAATGATTTCAGAACATCTGTTCAAAGGAAACGAATTAAAATAAAAGATGATAATAGGTATGTAAAATAAAATGAGGTGGACATCACTATGAATGCAGAAGTAGTAGCAATGAAAAACGTATAAATGCAGAAATGGTAGCAATGACAAAATTATGAATACAGAAGTAGTATCAATGAAAAAAGTATAAATATAGAAGTAGTAATAATGAAAAAAGTATAAATATAGAAGTTGTATCAATGAATATACAGAAATAGCAGCAATGAAAAAGTATGGATACATAGATAGTAGCAATAAGAAATGTATGAATAGAGAAATAATGGCAGTGAATTAAGTAAGAATACAGAAATAGTAGCAATGAAAAAAATGTGAATAGAGAAATGGAATAATGAAAAAGTATGAATACCGAAATGGTATCAATGAAAAAAGTATGAGTACCGAAATATTATCAATGAAAAAGTATGAATACAGAAATGGTATCAATGAAAAAGTATGAATACAGAAACAGTATCATTGAAAAATGTATGAATACTGAAATAGTATCAATGAACAAAGTATGAATAAAGAAATGTTATCAATGGAAAATTTATGAATACAAAAATAGTAGTAATGGAAAAAATATGAATACAAAATGGTATCAATGAAAAAAATATGATTACAAAAATAGTATTAATGAAAAATGTATGATTTCGGAATTAGTATCAACGAAAAAATTATGAATGCAGAAATAGTATCAATGGAACAGTGACAATACAAATATAGTAGCAATGAAAAAAATATGAATACAGAAATGCCATCAATGAAAAAAGTATGAATGCGTTAATAGTAGCAATGAAAAAAGTATGATACAATAATAGTATCAATGAAAAAAGTATGACTACAAAAATAGTATCAATAAGGTAAGTATGGATACAGGAATCGTAGCAATGAAAAACATATGAATACAGAAATAGTATCTATAAAACAAGTATGAATAGACACAGTATCAAGGAAAAATGTATGAGTACAGAAATAGTATCAATGAAAAAAGTATGAATCAGAAATATAAAAAAAATATGAATATAGGAATGGTATCAACGAAATAATTTTGTTCGTAGCTGCAGGATATATACCGAACGTTCTTTTAGAAAGCAGACGAGTCTTGGATGCAATTGAACGAGAAAAACTCGATCATCTCACTACGAGCAAAATAGGGAAAAATTGATACATCATACCTTGAGTAAATAAGGGAAAAGTTCATCGTAAGATGTTAATGAAACGTACAGTGAAATCAGAGTATTTATATTCGATAACGTTTTACATTTTCCAAGACGATGAAGACTTAAAGACACAGAGAGAGAAAACGATGACTTGAATTCTTAGAGATCAAAAGAGTCATCTGTCGTGAATTTATTGAATGACCCAACCGTTGGATTCCATCATTGCCAATAGGCAGATCGCGTTGGTGTGATTTCATTTGGAAAGCAAAGATATTAATTAGAATCTAAGCAATGTATAAGGATTGAATGTGGATACTAGGGACTAACAAAGACATCTACATAAAAATTAAAAGATGGGAGATACAATAATCATCAATAAGCAGATGCAGGGAAAGACGAGAGAATGAGAGAGAAGGATAGATATGTATATGCATCATCCTCAGAAACACGAGAATAAGGGTTAAAGCAACATGGAAAAAATAAAACAATAGCGAGGCAAATATCTGAATAAAAGGCAAGGGTGATAATGAGAGGACAGTGATGGATCAAAGGATCCGGGGCATTAGGGAGCCTCCGCTAACATCGGAAGCGTTGCAACAATGTTTGGGATTTTCCGCTTCATGCTCCATGGTTGAGAGAGAGAGAGAGAGAGAGAGAGAGGATCGCTGCTACACTGCAGTTTAGTTATTCCGTCCTCACATTTCGGCAAATTTGTGGCTTCATTTTATATTTGTTTCGTTTTATTCTGCCACCTTTTTCACTTTAACCGATAATTTTAAACACGTTAGAAATAGAGTTTTCAAAATGGAGTCAGAAGATCAGACTAAAATGGTAATGATAAAGAACAAAATATCAGTGCGATCGATTAATCACTTTCGTACTTCGCATATATATATACATATATATATATTTATATATATATATATATATATATATATATATATATATATATATATATATATTATATATATATATATATATATATATATATAAATATAATATATATAATATATATATATATATATATATATATATATATATATATTATATATATATATATATATATATATATATATATAGCTAAATCTCCTCAAGCAACTCACTCTAAAGCTTTATAAAATTTGCTTTCACGTAGTACTGGCTGGCATGGAAAGGTATGGAAACATTTGGCTCCTCCCTAAATCCTTTAATTATAATCTCTCTCTCTCTCTCTCTCTCTCTCCTCTCTCTCTCTCTCGTCTCTTCCCTCGACTCCTCCCTTCTCCTCTCATCTCTCTATCTCTCTCTCTCTCTCTCTCTCTTTGATCAAGTAACTGCTCTGAGAACCTTTGTTTCAGGAATAGAGGCTGTGCTGGAGGCAAATGGAGCTGGCACTGGAGATAAAGAGAGAGGTGGAAGACCTGCAGAATTCCGTGGCCCTGATTGACCACACGGTGACCATGAGGCAAAGGTGCGCACCGACAATCCAAAGGACACGCACATATAGAAAATGGAAGATGAACAACATTAGCCTCATTTGGGATAGAACAAATCGTAATCTGGAACAGAAGGCTTAAAATGACCGACCGAAGACATGAGAGGGCAGAGACATTCCTGGAAGCAGGGAGCCTTTTCCCTCACCTCGTGGTTCCCGTGCTGAGCCCAAGTTTACTTACAGTGAGCCTCCTTAACGTCCTCCTTCAACCTTACTCTACACCGAAGCCGTCTCTCCTACACGGTAAAGTGCTCTGAATACGAATGTTCTTATCAGTTATGTAGTCCATCTTCTCTTACTAAAACTTCCTACTTTTACTGCAAGTGCAAGTGTTGCATATCAGCCTTGCCTGGCTAGTGCAGTATTAGCGAGAGTTTTTTCTTCATGAAAGTCGTTTGTTCAAGGCATCTTTTGGTACCCACAGTGCACTGCCTTGCCCTCTGTTTAGTACATCGTGCCCTATCTGGCTTTTATTCTTAAATCTCTCCGTTACAGAGGGAGCATTAGCCGTGGACTCTTCTCTGATTGTGCCTTGCGTGTCGTGGTCCCTAGTGGAATGATTAATTTGCAGTGCCACCGAAGTAAACATTCCCCAAAGCTATTTTAGTCATTTCCTTGTCCCTGTAATTTGTTGATTATACAGGTTTTGCCTTCCTGTCTGATATTCATTAAATCCTCTGATGTGTTCATTAATGTAAATATATGTATATTTAAAGTTGTCCTAAATCTTTTATGTGTAACAGTACCTTGATGATTAGAGCCATCAGGTCAGTTGAATATAAATGAGAGTCAGAACCCAGTATTCTTTTGAGGTCAGTAAATAATACTTCTAGGTGTGCAGAACCCGCTCAAAGTTAGATTGTTTGAAAGTTAAAAAAACGTATATATATATATATATATATATATATATATATATATATATACATATATATACATATATATATATATATATATATATATATAGTATATATATATATATATATATATATATATATATATATATATATATATATATATATATATATATATATATATAGTGACGAAGCAGACCAAATATTGGTTATTACCCTTAGCATTCGAAAAGTATTTTGCTTACAACAGCGAGACACCTGAATCTTCATCACAGATAAATTTTTAAAGACAGCAGTGTTCCCATAAAAAGTCCATTAATCCTGCAAGAATTCAAACAAAGAATTAATTAAAAACAAGTATGAGATAATCAGCCCAAGTTAATTAAAGGGGGGCATCGCACCAACCACAACTTCAAAAGTCTAAGTATTTCAAAATATCTTCCCTATTCTAACTCATTTCAAGAAACAGGTCAAACTCTACAATAAATAAAATCATACCTCTAGTGGTCAATAAATCAATCAGTTACAAGAATTTTGAATACGAAAAATTTATCTTCAAATTCAAAAAAAAAAAAAAACAAAATTTTATTAGTGAAATTCAATCTTAGGGAAATTTTCTCTCACTTGAAAACCACACAAAGTTTATTTACTTCTAGAATTGATTATTAAACAAAATAAATCAAATTAATTTTTCAGGAAAATTTATATATCGAGAAATTGATTCAATCAATTATAGTTTAAACTGGCAAAAAATAACTAAAATTTTTAAATAAAATGCAAGTAAATAAAAATTAATTCACAAAGGTTACAGTAATTCAAGTATACAAGTATGCAATTTTGAATCAGTAAGGAAGACCTGAGTTCATCAAACACATTACGAATGCAAATCCTTAAAACACACAATGTATAATAGCATTAAATTGGCCACCAAAATGTGAAAACACACTAAATTTAAAAAGCACTAAGAAAACAGTAAACATATAGAATATATATATATATATATATATATATATATATATATATATATATATATATATATATATATATATATACACTTCAAATTAATTAAATACAGAACACACAAAAAGCTGGAATTTGAAAAAAATTATAAATTAATTATCTAAACTCTTAAAACTTGTAATATGACATTACCTGGTACCAGTTCAACCACTTGCTAAGGAGCCGTTATCATGCTATTAAGAAATATAATCTAAAAGTGACCACGTAAGTATATCTTTATGCTAATGTGAATAATATACTATTCTAATCATTACAATGAAGCCAAGAAGGCTTCTTTTTCTCCCTTGTTTTAAGAGCTTTACGTATCTGCAGCACAGAATTTCTTCAGGAAGAGCTTGAACATATTTATAACATATCAGAAAAATTAAGATACCATATATATTTTGTTAAATATGCTTTGCAAAAAGCACAAAAAACTGTTTATTCTGTAACTACCAGAGTGGCTTTTAACAATGATAATGTACTTATTTTACCATATAACGATGTCTTACGGAGGGTTCCAAGTTTTTGCAAGAATATTAATATTAATGTTGTTTTTAAATTTTCAAATACATTGAAACACAAACTAAAGGAATTCTCACAAAGTTTCTCAGGGCTGCATTTACGAGGTTCCTTGTATGAATTGCAAGTGTTTTTTTATCTAACAATCTGGGAAGGGGCTGGAGAAAATAATTAAATCTCACAGATATAGTGTGAGAACGGGATAAATGTCGAATGCTTTATTTTTACACATTAATAATTTTAATCATATGATTCATGGGGGGGGGGGGGGGGGCAAAAGTTGTTTTATATTCTAATAATATAAGTCGAAGAAAAGTTATTGAATCTGCTTTTATTAAGTATCACGGTGACTTAATGAATGTAAACCAGGGTATGTATAAACTAGACCAATTTGTTACTAAAGAGATTTTTGTAAGGTTGTTTCTTTCTAATCATCTGTTGAGCTCTTCTATACCTGCTGTACTGGTTTTAACCGGATTTTGAATATTTGTTTCAATTTTTTTCAACTTAAATGTTTACTTTGTTAGATGTTTCTCGGTAAATTTACCATTGTACCTCGAAAATGCGTTGAAATAATTCGAAAGCGCTTGGCATATACTCCTTATATTTACCCTGTGGCCGTGACTAAATATATAGTCACGCACTATCTAGTGACACACACACACACCACACACACACACACACACACACACACACATATATATATATATATATATATATATTATAATATATATGATTATATATATATATATATATATGTGTGTGTGTGTGTGTGTGTGTGTGTGTCGTGTGTCCATATATATATATTATATATATATATATTATATATATATATATATATATATATATATATATATATATATATATATATATATATATATATATATAGATATATATATATATATATATACACACATATATATAATTATAATATATATATATAATATATATATATATATATTATATGCATGTATATAATATATATATTTATTACTTTATTATATATATATATTATTATCCTAATATATACCATAATATTATATATATATATAATATTAATTACATATATGCATATAATATATAGATATATAGATTATATATAGTATATATATATATAGATATATATATAATATATATATATATGTGTGTTGTGTGTCCCATATATATATATATAATTATATATTATAATATAATAGGCTTATATATAATATAGATTATATATATATATTATGTATGATTATAATATATGATATATAATATATATATAGATATAGTAATATAGAGATAGATATATTATATATTACTATATATAGTATATAGATTATATATACATGCAGAATAGATATACCTAATATTTATAGAATATATATATTATTAATACATATATATATAATTTAGAAATATTAGATATATTATATAGGATAGATAATAGATATAAATTATTATAATATATATATGCATATAGTATATATAGATATATAATAATTATATATATATTAATTATATATAATACATAATATATGTGTTTGTTGTGGGTGTGAAGTGTGTGGGTGTGTTGTGTGCGTGGCTGTGGTCCTCCCGTGTGTATGTGTGAGTGTTTATAATGTAATGCAAAGGCTAAAGATTTCCTTAAAAGCTACTAGCATAATTGTCCAAATGTTCTATCCATTCACTTTATCAACACTAGGGTGGGCTTTGCAGTGTTGGCTTAATTCTTTGCGTCATTATCTCCTTCATAAACGTCACAAAGTTGTCGTCGTCTGTTTGAGTCCAATTAAGTGACGAAACCAGTTAAGGAAGAGGCAAC